>NC_141144.1:121952784-122132784 GCF_053477565.2 Lygodium microphyllum | reverse complement strand
GGTAATGGATGCAAGTTAATAGCTCGCAGTCACAGGAATGGCAGAATGTTTACTCTTGATACTACCTTGCTAGAGCTGAATTCAGCCATGTTTGCCCATGGTTCTGGTACTATCAGAGACTTGGAAATTTGGCATAAGAGAGTCGGGCATGTAAATTTGCAAAGGCTGCAAATTATGCAGAAAAAATAGCTTGTTATAGGTTTACCTAAGTTCCAATATTCAGATATTGGTCATGTATGTGATGCTTGCCAGTTTGGTAAGCAGTTAAGGTTGCCATTTGTCAGGCATGTAAGGCAGAGTACACGTCCATTGTAGTTAGTGCACTCTGATGTTTGGGGACCAGCCCATAATGCATCCATGCGAGGCTCGAAGTATTATGTTACATTCATTGATGATTACAGTCGCTATACTTGGGTTTACATTCTAAAGACAAAGGATGAGGTGTTTGCTATTTTTTAGCAGTTTAAAAAGCAGGTTGAAAAGGAATTTGATTGCTATATCTCTTGCTTGAGGTCAGATAGCGGTGGGGAGTATGTGTCAAATGAGTTTGCTGGCTGAAAATGGCATACGTAGGCAGCTTACCTGCAGCTACACTCCTCAGCAAAATGGGGTAGCTGAAAGGAAGAACAGGGTCTTGATGGAAGCTGCTCGTGCCATGATGAATGAGAAGAATATGCCACTCTATTATTGGGTTGAGGCTGTTATGACAACCATGTATATCTTGAATCGGACTCCCACTGTAGGTATTCATGAGATGACACCATTTGAGAAGCTATACAGCTATAAGCCGAATGTAAGTCACATGAAAGTCTTTGGCTATCTTGCTTATGTGCATATTCTAGATGAAAAAAGGAAGAAGCTGGATCCAAAAGCGCATAAGTGTGTTTTCATTGGATATTCGCAAGAGAAGAAGGCATACAAATGCTATGATCCCTCTACCAGGGAGACCTTGGTGAGCAGGGATGTTATTTTTGATGAGATGGGTTCTTGGTATGTATCACTGGCAATAATGCCATCAGATATGCCTTCCACTTATGTATCTACAGTTGATATGTAGTAGAGCACTGCTATGACAAGACCTAGTAGTTAGACAGTATCTTCATGGACAGGGAGATTGAGGAACTCACCGTCCACTAACACCAATATGTCAGTGAGGGGGAGATATGATGTTGCGGACAAAGGAAAAGAGAAAGTTATTGAGGATGTATCTAGGATGATGACACCTGGTAGGATGACTTCTGGATATGAGTCTACTGACACTTTAGACAGTGAACTTGGTATTCTGACTATCTATACGTCTGGAGCAAGGCAAAGCAGGTACATTCTGCTTCATGAGAGAGGGGAATCGAACAGTGCACCATAGCTTAGACGCTCACAGAGGGTCAAATACCCTGTTGATAGGTTGACATATAGTGGCTACACTGCAAAGCATTATGCTTACATGATAAAAGTGATGGAGATCAAAGAACCAGGTACATATGCTGAAGCAGTCAGAAATGAGAACTCGTGGTAGCCATGGATGAAGAAATGAATGCCTTGGTTGAAAATAAGACATGGGATCTTGTGCCATTGCCTGAAGAAAAAAAGACCATTGGCTGTAAATGGGTCTACAAAATCAAATGCAAATCGGATGGCAGTGTGGAAATGTACAAAGCCAGGCTGGTTGCTAAGGGGTATGCCCAACAGTATGGACTTGATTATGAGGAAACATTCATCCCTGTTGCCAAGATGGCAACCATACGCACTGTGATTGCTTTGGCTGCTGCTAGAGGATGGAAATTACAGCAAATGGACGTTAAGAATGCATTTCTTAATGGTGGCTTAGCAGAGGATGTCTATATGGTTCAGCTAGAAGGGTATGTTCACCCTAATTTTCAGCATTATGTATGCAAGCTAAAAAAGACATTGTATGGGTTGAAGCAGGCTCTGAGAGCTTGGCATGCTAGGATCAATAACTACTTGCAAAGATTGGGTTTTACTTTTGGTAGGGCTGATCATAGCCTATTTACAAAGAAGACCGACAGTGGCTTGGTAGTGCTGGTCATATATGTTGATGATTTGATAATCACTGGTGATGATGACTTGGGCATACAGCATATAATGAAGATGCTGAAATCTGAATTTGACATGAAAGATCTAGGTGAATTGAAATACTTTTTGGGTATTGAGGTAATCAAGGCTGAAAATGGTTTATGGCTGATGCAGAAACATTATGCCATGGAAATGCTGAAGAAGTATGGCATGGCTGAATGCAAACCATTGGATACACCCCTTGATCAGAATGTCAAGATGGACATTAGCGCTGGAGCTGAAATTCAGGATGTGACTATGTATAGGCAGATGGTTGGAAGTCTTATCTACTTGACTATCACTAGGCCGGATTTGAGTTTGCAGTTGGGCTCATAAGTCAGTTTATGCAGAAGCCCAGGAAGCCACATTTGGATGCTGTTAGACGGATTATGAGATATGTTAAGTCCACTGTAGATTATGGGCTCTTCTATATGAGAGATAAGCCCTTGAAACTAGTTGGATATACAGATGCAGATTGGGCAGGATGCTCATATGATCACAGATCTACGAGTGGTTATGCTTTTGGCCTTGGAAGTGGCATGATCAGCTGGAGCAGCAAGAAGCAACCAATGGTTGCATTGTCTAGCACTGAGGCAGAGTACAGGGGTGCTGCATTGGTAGCATGTGAGATTTCATGGCTGCTCAAGCTTATGGCTGATTTGGATATTCAGGTGGATGCTCCAGTGACCTTATTATGTGACAATCTCAGTAGTGTACTCTTGGCAACGAATCCAATATACCATGCCAGGACAAAACTCATAGAGGTACACTACCCTTTTATCAGAGAGATGGTTCTTGCAGGGAGAGTAGATCTTAAGCATGTGAAGACTCATGAACAAGTTGCAGATATCTTTACCTAGTCTTTGGGTAAAGATAAGTTTAGTAGTTTTAGACAGCTACTGGGAGTTCATCAAATGATTTGAGCTTGAGGGGGAGTGTTAGAATATCAAGCTCCCATTACTCTCCTATCAGTATGTATGACCGACATTAGCTGTGTCCAGCTGTATCAGCAAGTGTGGGACATTAAATAAGTTGGTGGTCTTAGACCCAATGTGAATGGTCCTACGGACCTTAGTACTATTGTATACACTTATGTTATGTTAGTAGTCTATGAAATAATGGAAGATGATGAACGACCTAAAGGTCAGGTTGCTGCTCCATTACATTGAGACTCTCCCTCTCCAAACCTGCAACCATCTCCTCAAACCATTCTCCATGGGGTGTCATATGATTTGAAGCCCCAGAATCAATGTACCATCTATCATCTCTATTATGCCTAGATGTATTCTTAAACACATGTTGCATGGCAAAAAACCTATCACCCTAATCATCAGTAACTCTGCTAGATGAAGCATAATTTCCATGCTATCTACCCTTGGCTTTCATGTCAGCCTACTTCTTATGATAATCTTTGGCTATATGCCCATATCTACCACAATAATGACAGTCCTTGTCCCTGTTGGACTAATCATTTGACTACTATGATCCTCCTCTGCCTCTAGGGAATCTCCCCCTGCCTCGAAAACCGCCAGATCCATGCTAGCCATGTGTATTCGTGCCATGCCAGGCATTCTTTTGTTGCTATCCATAAGTGTTTCGAGTGTCTCCTCGACCTCAAAAAGAGCCACGGCCTCTACCGACTCTATCACATTGGCTAGAGTAAAGAACAGTGTCTCTACTTTGAGATGCACTAGAACCTGTATTCAGCCCATGCTTAACTTCCTCATGCAGCAACAAAGCAATTATCTCATCCCAATTAGGGGATTCAGCTCTCACAAAAATAGATGTACCAAATGCTTTATACTCTTTGCCAAGTCCATTCAATGTCATTGCAGTCATATCATCCTCAAACACACTGAAGATCCAATGGTGGCAAGTTGATCTGCTATGTTCTTTATCTTTGTAGTGTAAGTCTGAATGCTTCTGCCATTCCTAGACATGTTATTGAACTGTTGCTTCAGTTGAATCTTTCTTGCATGTGTTATATTTCCATAATTCTTCATGAGTATGTCCCATGCATCCTTTGGGGAACTGCATCCAGTAATCTGTATAACCATAGCATCCGATATACATAAGGAAAACCAATGTAACACCTTGCATGCTCTCTCAGTCCATAGCTTATGAGCCCTTTTTTGATCATTTATCAGATTCCTTTCAAGCATTTCAGGTTCAACCTCATCTCCTGTACATAAGTCCCAATAACCTCTGCCAACCAAAAAATTCTTCATATGGAACTTCCATAAAGCAAAATTTTTGTTGTCCAGCTTTTCTCCTCCCACAATTTGAGTGATATTGTCAGTGCCTTGCGCATTTGCCATAGTTGTAGCTTAGGTATTCAGTGATGTATACAATCTGTAAGTATCTAACTCCTTTTCCTACAGTTTAGGACCAGTTTCCTGCTATTCATGATAGTTTCCTGCAATTCCAGACCAGTTTCCTGCAATTCATGACCAGTTTTCCGCAATTTAGGGCAGTTTCCTACAATTTAGGACAATTTTCTGCAATTTAGAAACAAATTTTTGCATTAATTTTCTGCACCAAAGAAACAGGGTATTTCAGCCCTTTACAACCTCAGAAACATCCACAAGCATGTGGAATAACCCGTAGGTATTTTAGTCAATACATAGACTCTGCAAGCACTGTATCTTAGTCTCATGTATTCTTACTACAGTAAAGAGAATATGCAGTCTAAAACCTACAACCTAACATTTAGGTACCTTCCTGACATTCAGGAAATCAACTCCTTTGAGATCCCGAGTGATAAATGATGCTATTTTCTTCAGAAGTGTAGAGAGGCAATGTCATATATTTCATTTAGTATAAATAACCAACCAAGTAGATGTCAAGGCTTTTGTTTCATCTCCAAATTTCAATCTTCAGTTGCATCCAATGCTCTCTTTAGTCTTCCAAGCATTCAACATACATATGTTGGGTCATACAAATGACAGGAGCTCCAAAATGACATGTAATGCTTCAGTAAGAGACAATGCTTGTTGCCTACATTCAGTGACATTTTCCAACCATTAAAAAATTCCAAATTTGAATATTTTTCAGCATAAACTCCTAGCTCCAATGCATGACATCAAGTCCATATGACTTCCCAGCATATTCCTATGCTTCAATGGTACTCCTGAACAAGTTTGAGAGCTCCAAGCTCATGTCAGAGGTGCATACATGCTGTAGGTTTTTTGTATACAACATACCACTATTATTTCAGATTTGTAATCAATTCTTCAAGCTCCTAGATGAGCTCTCACTCAAGCAATGCTATCACTTGTTGTTTATTGCAGTAAACAGCCAATCTGCACAGGTTTGTGCTGAACATCTCAAAATCTATGAGGATTTTGAAAAAAGTTTCTTTAACACCATATTGGGGAATATGGGAATTCCCCATAAGTTTAGGACACGTGGTCAAATATTTGGATATCTCATAAATTGAACACTATAACTCCAAATTGAGCACTCTATAGCTCAATAGATTCCATTTTTCAAGCGCTTTCCAATGATAGGTCACATCATATGGTTTTGAGAAATTTATGGGCATGTTATCCGGGTGCCACCTTTTTTGTATTCAAAAAATGGGAATTGGGAGATTCTTAAACTCCCTAATATTGTGTTCTTTTGCAAAGTTGTAGACTACATTGAAACTGTTAGGATTGAAGGGCCATTTCTCTAAAAACCATTTCTATAGCAAGATATAGCTTCTGCAAAAAAACAGGATGTAGAGGCAGAGTTTCCTTTGTTAACATTTCTTCAGATTTGATGCCTTATGTCAAATGGCCACTGCCAAGCCTCCGGGTTTTAGGCGTTCAGGCTCTGATACCATGTTGGAAGAGAGGGAGAGAGATAGAGTGGAGCAAAAGATGAGCCTTAACTCATTGTTGTTCTTCCATTATCCTTCCATCATACTAGCTATTAACAAAGTAGTAGCAAGAGTTGCAACAGAATGAAGGAGGATAGGAAGGAGTGTCTTCAATTTTGGATGAGGACTGAGATTTTTCACAAAGGATTTTCAAGATGCAAGCAACTTTACAGGAGCACCATCTATACATCACTCTCCTATTGGTTTTAGTGATTAAGATGAAGTAGTATCTTTGCTTCCCAACCAAACCCCTCCTTCTATAGGATTGAGTGAGAGATTACAACATTAGTGCTTAGAAGTGCAATTCTTCCAATAACTCCTTCTATGGCAGTTGAAACAACCTTGAGTTTTGACCCCTTGCAACAAAGAGGACCCAAATTCTCATGTTTCTTAGGTCCAAATAAGAAGGATAGCTAGTGGCTTTAATAATATGTATGGAGATCAAGTCAAGTTTCAACAAATTTTTACCACCTTCAAGAACAAAGCCATGGGTTGGTATAGTACTTATGGTACACACATTTCACTATGTATAATGGACTTCAAAATGCCTTCTTAAGTAGAGTTTGAACTGATAAAACTACCATTGACGTGTTCAAGAAAATTAATTAAATCGAGAAAAAAATATATGTTTTTAGGCACATAAGTTCAAGAATCTCTTGAATAGGTTGGATGCTATCAATCGACCATCACTATAGAGCTCCAAGGCTATTATTTTGTTAAGGGCTTAAACCCAATTCTTGCAAGTGCCACCAGTAATATTAAGTTGCAACCTAATTGTGTGCTTGATGTGCTTTTTGAAGTATCCCAAAGGGGTAAAAAAGGATTAGAGACAAAGAAATCTAAAAAGAAATCAAGTCATCAGAGTCAAGACTTGGAGAACTTAGACTCGAATGTGAGTAGTAAGAAATATAATTCTTCTAGACTATGTTTAGATTCAAATAATGAACAAAAGAGTGAAATGAGTGAAAGAAGGCAAAGAAGATAGAAAAATACCTCAAGGGATAGGAAGAAGGTTGGAGAAGAAGATAATGAATTAATTGAAGGATATGGGTATTCTCACTACACCTAGAAATATAAAATCCCACATTATTTAGCCAAAAAGATAAGACATGATGCGAAAAATTGTTGGTACGATCCAAATGTTAGATGTACTAAACTAGCACCAATATAAGAAATTATACTAGAAGTGGCACATGTGCATCATGTTGCACTTGAAATGACACCTCAAAGGGGTTTTAGAGGATATGGGAGAATAGGCCCATAACAAAGGCATTTGCATAATGAACAATGAAGGCATTGGAATAATGGACAACAAAGCCCAAGAGGACCATGCTATTACTATGGGGGATAGGGACGTATATTGTGACCTAATTGTGAGCTATGGACACACCATAGGATTGAAAGAGGGATGTTAGCTAGAAATCAACAAGAAATACAACTAGTAAGAGCACCTGATAATTACTAAACCACTAGGCCGAGCTGTAGTTGACTTAATAGAGATCCCTAGACAAATCATAGAATGGTGATCTATAGGATAGTAAGATAAGGAAATAAAGAAGTTCCCTTAGTGCAAAAAAGGAGCACCATACAACGTTAAAGAAGAGATTGTTGAATTTCTTAGGGTCAGATTCATCGAGGTAGGTAATTTGGTCACATAGGTATCTCCTATTGTAGTTGTATCCATGAAAAATGGTAAGATCAAGGTATGTGTTGACTATAGGAAATTCAATGTAGCCACAATTACAAATCCACTTTCCATTCCATTTTCTGATTCTTTATCATTGATGTGGCTAGGCATGAAATGTATAGTCTCCTGGATGGGTTTTCAGGTTGTTATAATCAAATTTAGGTGGTTCTAAAAGACATGGACAAGACTACTTTTATTATAGAGTGGGGTGTACTTGTTAACATAGTTATGAATCTTGGTCTTGTTGAAAACCAGAGTTGCAGCATTGGAATGTGTGCACAAGAGGGAGAAGAGAGCTCAAAGTACAAGAATGAAATCTTGCTTACTAAGTTTCTTAGAGTACAACTTGGGTACACTCTCCCACACTTGGTAGTGACCCATAGGCTGTTTATATAGCCTTTGCCAAGCTAGGGTTAGGGTTTCCCCTGCCCCTAGGGCTATTCACACTCATCTGCCCTTATAATCCCTTGCTTATAGTGGGTTCCTATGCCTTCCTTCTAACAACCCCCCTCAATGCCAGGGTGGCATTGGATTACAAAGCATGTAAGAGGTTCCCCCCCTTCTTGGGATGCCTTTATAAATCAGGCTTAGTAGATGATTTAAATAGTCAAAACAGTCGATCTTCAGATGGATTGGAGGCATAGTTGGCCACCAATTCTTTGGGTATATCAGGAGTGTTGGGGCATTTACTAGTGATATGCCCTGTCTTCTTGCACTTGTTACATTTCATATTCTCGGGATACTTCTTCCAGCAGCTGTTTACAAGATGTCCTTTTTTCTTCTAGAAAGAACATCTAGTGAGAGCTGTATGAACCAATACTTGATCACGGGAATTTGAAGTTGCCTGACTGTTGCTGCTTTCTTTGTGGTTCCTCTTTTCTTCATCCAAACAGGATTGAATGGTACTTGCCAATGTAGGATCTGGAATGTTGGTGAGAGTGGTTACAAGAGTAGGAAACACCTGTTTTATAGCTTTTAGGAGAATAGCAATAGCATCTTCTTCATGTATTGGAGCTTGTACAGAGGCAAGCTATGCCATAAGTCCCTTCATATGAGAGATGAATTTTCCCAAATCTTCTCCTGAACGATATTCCAAGCTAAAGAATTCAATTTTAAGGAAGATTTTAGTATTTTTGCCAGTGACTCCATAGAGCTTTTCAAGCTCATCCCATTTTTCTTTAGCAGTGTTTAATTGATCAACATGATGAATCAGGGATTCATCTAAGTGCAACATTATGATTGCTTGAGCACATTGGTCATCCTCTATATCAACCAGATTTGCAGAGTTTACAGCTCTACTACCTTGAATGAGAGGCCAATACGCTCTCTCCATCATTTTGTATTTTATAAGTACCTGCCATGGGTGGAAATCTTTGCCATCAAACTTTCGAATTTGAGGACGGGACATCAGCATATGTTGTGTTCATTGGGAAGGTCTTACCACTTGTTAGGACAAGGGCAGTGTCTAGTCCCTTACAAACTTTCCACTAAATGCGGAAGCAAATCAGACAATTTGAAATCAAAGTTGCAATGAAGAGAAGGGCTGAAAATCATATAAATGTAATATTTCAAAGTATGACTGTGGTGGTCCTTTCTTATGTGCAACCTTCTTCCGACGTTTAATAGTCTTTTTAGGTTTTAATGAAGTAAACCTAGACTG
This sequence comes from Lygodium microphyllum, assembly GCF_053477565.2. Classification (NCBI taxonomy): domain Eukaryota; kingdom Viridiplantae; phylum Streptophyta; class Polypodiopsida; order Schizaeales; family Lygodiaceae; genus Lygodium; species Lygodium microphyllum. Next base: position 122,123,505 of record NC_141144.1, on the reverse strand, counting down.
GACTTCAAGCTCCTCCTTGTGGTATGGCTTAGTGGATGAAGCTTGTGTTGGACAAGGTTGGTCTATGATCTCAATGCTTGTTGTTGCTAATGATTCCAAGGAGAGTACAATGACACTCATGCTTTTGATTTCATTGACCAGTGTACTTGAAACAAAGTCACTCACGGTATGCGATACACTTCTAGTGTATGATGGTCTATGTGTTAATTGTACACATAACCTTACAACAATATACGAAGAGGAATTTAAAAAAACTCACTGGATTTTAGTGAATGCTCAGCAAGCAAATGATTAGATGATTCATGATTAGTGTTTAGAAAAACACTATTGTCAAGCTTAGTGAAGTGCTTGAATGGAACCCGGTTGGAAGTCGGCTTCCCAATGCTTAGTGACGTCCATTGAGCATGCCCAAGAGCTTTAGAATCTAGAATAGGCTTCAGAGACTCTACTTTAGTGATTAGAATCACTGTTAATGAAGCTTGGCGGGAAAAAATGACAAAATGTCAAGCTTGGAGCTTGTTGGCTATGGCTGCCTCAAAAAACACAGTTAGGGTTTGGCAGAGATCTCTCTCTGTGAGAGGAATTTCCAGGAACCCTTGTAGATGAGGATAGCCCACTAGGGGGCTATCAAAGCCCCAAGATAGCTACTGGGATCGCATCGCCTGCTGTGTGTACAGCAACACGAATTTCGCGCTGTCAAAAGCTGCGCCTGTTTCTGGGAATCACGCAATGCCGGCCTCACACGTGGACAATGTCAAGGGTAGACCTGACGAGGAGCTGCGCCTTGATGTGGGGAAGAGATCTCCAGAAGAAAGCACAGGCTAATATGGCCTCCTTTGTCCTCCCCAAGTCCTCCAATGGAGGTAGGTTGCAGGCAGCTATGGAGGAAAGAAGGATAAGATGAAGGAGGTAAAGGCTCATGTGCACATAGCTGAGGCTGAGGGAAGTTGAGGAGTTCAGAGATGGCTCTGATATCATGTTGAAAACTAGAGTTGTAGCATTGGAATGTGTGCACAAGAGGGAGAAGAGAGCTCAAAGTACAAGAATGAAATCTTGCTTACTAAGTTGCTTAGAGTACAACTTGGGTACACTCTCCCACACTTGATAGTGACCCATAGGCTGTTTATATAGCCTTTGCCAAGCTAGGGTTAGGGTTTCCCCTACCTCTAGGGCTATTCACACTCATCTGCCCTTATACTCCCTTGCTTATAGTGTGTTCCTATGCCTTCCTTCTAACAGGTCTCAAGAATGGTCCCCCAAAGTTTTAAGGAGTAGCACATAAAACCTTCATTTGACTCTTATCTCACTACTTTTATGAGAGCTTTCCTGATCACTTTTATATATTTGGTAAGAAACCTGATCATTTGAAGCACGTTGGGCTATGGTTTGAAAGATGTTGACAATTTGGCAGGTCTATGAATCCATTCAAGTATGTATTTGCTACTAAAATAGGAGTTCTATTTGGACATACTATTTCTAAAGAGGAGGCTTTATATTTGATGCAGAAACTAGATACTCCACTCGCTTTTGCTTCTCCAACTTTCCTACTCAAGAAAAACATTTGAATGCTTATAGATCCTAAAAAGATTCATGTAGTAGAAAAAGTTAGAGCTCCTACAATGGTTCAAGAGATAACTAGGTTTGTGGCTCAAAATTAATTGGCACAATACATATCTAGGGTATCTTTCTCATTAGTGTACTCCTTTAACTATCTAAATAGAAAAAGGTATCCAATTTATTCAAAAGGAAGAAAAAATAAGGTACTTATTATTTTAAAGAAGGTGCTGACTATTGCTTCCATTTTTTATTTTCCACAATGGGATTGTTCTTTTCACACCTTTTAAATGCTCTTGATATATAGCGATTGGAGCAATGTTGTTGCATACCTATATGCTATGCCACTAGAAGATTAATAGCATCAGAAAAGAACTATAGAGTTACTAAAAGAGAGGCCTTGGGAATGGTATTTTCTTTACACAAATTCAAGTATTACTTTAGTAATCTTTCATGTGGATCATCAACTCTCCTGTATCTTATCATAAGACTCAACTCATAGGTAGATTAGCAAGATGGATGCTCTCATTCCAAGAATTTGATCATAAATTGTTCATATTCCTATTAAAGAGCATGTTGTTTGCAGACTTCCTAAGTACGATTGCTGCTACAAATCTTGTATAGCTCAATGGAGATTTGTTAGAGGTTTAGGTACATGAATTTGATTCTTATTATGGCAAAATGTTGAATTTCCCTGTGATTCCCTTTTTCTCCAAAGATAGCTTGCTTCCAATTGATTTTAGAATGTAGACCAACCTTTTGCATATCTTTCTTCACATAGCCCCAATAGTACTTGGTCTCTACACACACCCACATGAGGTGTTTTATGGACTCATTATGTTCCTTGAATTATGTAGGGCCAAAGAGGGAATAAATTACAATAGGAAACTTATTGGCCAAGACATGCCAAAGCATCATGTTAATCTTAAATGATGGGATAGCTGCCTAGCATTGCTTTAGCCTCTTTCATCAAGTCTTACTTGTTGCATGTTGATCAAATGGCTTCTAATACTCTTTGACTTTACCAATCCAATTGTTGCTACTTTTCTTCAAATTAACCTTAACCTTCATTATTAAGGGTGCTTGTAGGGGTGATCCATCCCACTAGGGGGCAATATTCTTGGCAACCTCAATAGTGGGTCACTCCTCCTTTTTCTTTGACATCACCACCATTAACTGTGTTGCTTTTGGGCCTATGGAATTAAACTAAACTTCAATATTGTCCACATCTCCATAGGGAAAAAGTTATTGACAATGGCCTAGAATTGTAGACAAATCTCTTAAAAACTAGAAGAATCCATCCTACCATGCTTGTCACCATTCAACTAAAAGCTATTTAGCACTCTTTTTCAAGTCTTAAAAATGCATTATGCAACCTACAAATTCTTAATCTTCATGTCAAGTTTTTTGTTGAGTAAAATATTCCAATAGTTGATATCTTCAAAGGTAATGCATTTTCCTTTACAATCCATTGTTTTGTGAGGACCATGGTTGCTCAATATCAAGTCTTTTGAGAAGACTAAATATTAGCTTGTTAGATTTATCATTGAGAGGCTCCATAACAATTTCTCCTTGGCTTTGGACTTTGTAATGACTTGCTAGGGGTAGTAGATCGATTCCATACCCCCCCCAAAGGACCAATAGTATGCATTAAACAATGTTTCCAACACCCTCCAACATTCTTTTGAAAAGGGAAAAATAGTGCTACAAAATATCATAATAAGAGTAAGGGTTAAACTTGATTAGTGACCAAAGTGAACCCTTAAATGACTCTTCTTCCAATCTTGTCCCTAAACTTTGTGAGCAACCACTCAAACCTTTATGTCATGATGATGATTTCTAACCCACTAGGAGCATGTAAGTACCTACAAATTCTACCCTTTTTCATTGTCTTAAGACCTATCATCTCTACTACTTTTGCATTATCAAACCAATCCAACATAAGACACTCAAATTTTTCCTTATCACTAAGCTTAAGACCACTTTAAATCCATCACATGTCTGCATTAGCTCTTGAATGGATTAAACTTTAAAAGCTATTATGTCTAACTTATAATTAGCAAACATCTGGGAGGCAAATATTTTACCATTTTGCAAAGGGAGACATTTGATTAGACCTATATAAACCTTTAGATCAATATTTTTAGAAAATTTTGCATAACTAATGAAAAAAATAGTGGAGCCAATGGATAACCTCGTTAAATTTACCTCCTTACTCAAAGCTTATGAGTATGATACCCAATTATGTTGATTATTGCCAACACATTGTTGAAGAGGATGCTAACCATTCTACATAAGCCTATGCAAAGTTCACACTAGTGTAAAACCTAATATCAATTCCAGACTAATTCTATCATAGGATTTGTCTAAATCCATGTTGATTGAGAGAATAGCCTCCATCCAATCCCAATGCATGTTTTATTCTCAACAAGATATTGAGAATGGTGTCATTAAAAATCCACATGATATACAAAAAATCATGAATCCACTTGGAATCCACACAATGATATTGCCAATTGTTTAGAATTCTTGGGAAGATGTACTTAATTCTTAAGGCCATGGCTTTGTCCCATCAGATTTGGCCATTCATCTTATAAGGGGCATTTAGCATGGTAGTAGATTGAAGTGGGAAAGTCTTCTCTTCACCTCATTCTTCGGAATTAGTTTGATAACACCTTGATTCTCCCTCCACGACAAAGAATCAACTATCCCAGTGTCACTAGCATGCATAGGTCTTCACCACAATAATCCTATAAGCTAGACTACAAATCTACAAGCAAACCATCTAGTCTATGAGCCCTAGCCTTGTATATATGAGACAAAGTGAAGGCAATGTCATCCTTGGAAAATGGTCTCTCTAGCAAGAAAGAGACATAAGCAAGGACAAAGGATTCCTAATTCAATCATACTACCATTAATGATGTAGAGGGGAATATCCAATGATGGAGGAGAGGTGCTTTTGAAGAGCTTAGCAATATCTTCTTCATTATCACTAGAAAACCATATTCTCTTTTTATAGACATAATAGAGTCATTATTTTGTCAACCTTTCAGTTGAATATTTGCAACTGTAGCTAGATTAGTCTCCCGAGCCCTAATGCAAGATTCAACATTCTATAGTAGGTGAAATAAAATGCTATCCCTAAGATAGAGAAGAAGAGAATCAAGAAGCTTGGTGCAACATAACACAATTGAATTGATAAGCTTCCTTCCCATAGAAGCTTTGCCCATAGCATCTTGCATATTTGGTTGCTACCTCAATATAGTCATGCCAGTGGTCAATAAGAGCTAGCATGCAAGAGGATGCCTTGTGCTAAATGCTACCAATATAGAAAGAAAATGTTTCTCTTTAGAAATGAAATATTTAGCTTAAATTGGGAAGGACCCTTAAACATGGGTATGATGCATCTAACTTATAGCTCATCATGAGGGGAGTGTGGTTAGAACCCCAATGTCGAGATGGAGACTTTTGAGGATATCCACTCCATGTATCCACATGCATAGAATCTATCAAGAAATGCAACCCCCCACATGTCACCATTCTGTTTATTATGACATGTAGTGACTCTTGAGTTATTGCCCAAATAATGCAATAGATCCACCATTCTTGCACAAATCTTTAGTGCCTTTACCATTGTAGCATGTCATCATCAATCACATAGCCTCTGCCATTTAACTTTAGTACTTTTGCCATTGCAGCCTCTCATCATCAATCATGTAGCCTCTTCCACACAACATATCATCCATCTCTTCAATTAGTGCACACTATGAAGATAAAGTAATGAGCATGGACATTGAAAACCCATTGCCTTGTTGTTGATGAAGCTGTGGTTGAAGAACCTATAGTTGTTGAGAAAGATTTTTTGCCCATTGATGAAGCAATTAGCAACTTATTTGAAGAAAATATATGACCATTGGATGTTGAAGTCAAGTTATGATATGGTGGAGTAAACCAGGACCTCATTGATGATGGGAATCTCATATCTTTCTCACACATTTGAGGCTCTAGGACAATCGTATTCGCTTAACGTTTCCATAACTTGAATTTTGGGAATAGCCTCTACTATTGAATGTCTTCCAGCCTCAAATGATCTGTGGTTTCCTTATCACCTTAGTTATCTTGCATTAACTCAGTGAAACTTTGAGAATACCATGCAGTAGATTCAAAGGCAAAAGATAGAAAGAATTAATGACAACTTTGCTACTTTGTGCCAATGTACCTAGAATAAAAGTTAGATCTCATGCATTGGTTCTTCGCCCTCACATAAGATGCAGCATTGCTCCAAAAGTTGAAAGGTCTTTATTGTTTTTGGAATCCACCAATCATAGAAAGTCGAGTCATACTCCAATTCAACAAAAGCATTCACTAGTCATAGAAAGTTGGGTTGTACTCAAATTCAGTAAAAGTATCCAAGACAATTAATTTGGTAGCCAACCCACAAAGGTAAGTAATTAGATCATTAAGTAAGCATGTTCATGCAAAAGTCACTAGCCATATGTAATTCCTCTTCAATGAGAATCTTATCTATCAAGGGGTGATTTTTCAGTTGTGGTGGTGTCATAAATTGATTGCTTATTCTCTATTTAATAAATTTATGTCAATAAATTAATGACTCACTTTTCTTTAAGTGTTGATGATGATCTAGCATGGCCATGAGACCATTTAGAGACCAGTATTCCTAGTGTATCACTTAATGGGGTGATCAGAGCACTATGACAGGGATATCTAGTACAAGCAGCACAAGTTATGGAGGAAAGAAGTGTCTGCCAAGTATAAGAGTGTACACAAGAACCAAGGAGTTACACATAAATGAAGATGGATTAAGTTCTAAGAAGAGGAAGTGCATTAGCATTGTGTATATGTATTTATGTGTGCATCCGGGGACACTTGGGAATGTTTACTTGTGTGTAATGAGCATTGCATTCATTTGGGATCATCCTCTCCCTTACAAGTCAAGGTTTAAGGTTTTTTCTTTTATTAAGAAAGACGAGAAAGGTAATTCTCTCACTAAGAAAGATGAGAGACATGATCCTTTGGAAGTGAGGAGAGAAGTGATTTTCTATTTCTAAGGTCTAAAATGACACAAGCTTTTGTGTGGAAGTCAATCTTAAGGTTGAGGCCCAAGGCAATTTAATGAACTCTCCTTAAGGTGGTTGCATGGACCACAAGTTAAGAGTACAACTTAAGAAGTCTTTTAAAAAAAAAGACATGGTGAATCCATTTTTAAAATATCTCATGATAGAAATACGATTTCTAAAAATGGCACTCTTGAGTTATCGGAAACAACGAGATCTACAATTTTTGTGTTGAACGTTTTTTCGTCCGAGCAACACACACAGAGATATCTCGAAATTGGTGCAAGTTGTGCAAGTATTAGCAAATTGTATACTGTGCAAGGAACCGTGATCTTTTTTCCAAGATCTACAAGTGAGAACTTGTTTATGTGTAATGGAGGAGCTTGCTCCTTGTCAATAATATAACTCCATAAGGGGGACTGGCCCATCTTCCAGTCTCTAGTGTGTTGTCAATTTCTCTCTCTCTCTCTCTACATCTTTCTTTTCTCTCATCTGTTCTCTCTCTATGCCAGCATAATATTCACTATATATATTTTAAGTATATAAGAAAGTTGAGCGTGTATCTCGGATATTATAACAGTGGTACTAGAGCAGGTTTCTTTGCTTTTCTCAAAGTAAAGGTGATCCTTGCAAGAAGAAGGTAAGTATGGCAACTAATGAAGCACCTACAAGTGAGCAATTACAGGCTCAATTGACAGAGTACCATAGCTTGTTGGAAATTCCCAAAGTATGTCAATTGATTGACAGATTAAGGGCAAGGGAAGAAGCTACTTATGAAGGATCGAATCCTCCAAAAGATGGTGATACTGGAGGAAACACCATTGCACCAATTGATGGTGAAGGTGCAAAGCATCCAATTGCTGAGAAGCCTCCTAGAAGGAAGAAGGACTCTTAGGTCAACAAGAGTAAAAATACCTCACCTTGAGTGAGGCGGATAAGGAGGGAGTCATCTCCCTCAACAACCAGCTACTCCCCTAATTACTCAAGTGAGAGCGGAGTTTTGAGCCCGGAATGTGCCTAAAATTTGCCAAAAAATCCAAAATTTAGGGAAAAAATCTTCGACATCGAAGGCGGCGGCTGCAGCTAAGACGATTTTAAACACCAAGTGAAAGACGGCTTTTAAAAGGCGCCTGAACGAAACTTGTGGATTTTTTATAATTTTTTCGACTGATGTGTGGGATGCCGGGAGCTGCCAATCAGTGTGGGATGCCGAGACGCGCAGGATTTTTCAAAGGTCAAATCGGAGTCCAGACGTGGAAGAGGCCAAAAATTGGCCAAGAATGAAAAGGTGGACAAAAATTTAAGACCAAAAGGGCCTCCAATTTTTTCATGGAAGGCGGTAGCAGGCCATGGCCAGAAACGGTGCGAAAAAATCGCCCCCCCCCCCCCCCCCCCCCCCCCCCCCCCCCAAATCGATTATGGGGCTGCAAGCAACCTATCTAACAGACAATGCCCGAAAAATGCTCCTTCTTCCCTGATCATATCGCCGGTCTTCATGTGAGATATGGCTGACTGAATGAAGAGATCAAAATCTAGTATTTCTCTCTCCTCCCTCTCTCTCCTCTCTATGGGTTGTTCATGCGCACCATCTTGAAGGAGAAATCGAGAAGGAGATTGAAGCAAACGATGATGGAGATTGATGGAGATGCTGAAGATTGATGTGCAGCATTGGATTGAGAGAAATGGAGGCTCCGTCCCCTGGTCATGCAGTCATTTAATGCATCTCGGGTTTCGTAAAAACACGGTATGACCATTTTTATGAAGAAAATGAAGGGTTTTTGGTATTTTATGATGGTAATGAAGTTCTTATTTGATAAAAATTTGTTTGAGTGCTGGTTGTATCATGATTAATTGTTGTTTATCAGAAATTTTTGATTTTGCAATGATTTATATGCGCTATTTAATTCCTGTAAAACCCGAAATGCGGTTTTAAAGCGGTAAAATGATAGTTTTGTTGTTTCGGGTGGGCGAAATGTGTTCCTATGGGGGAAAATGAAAAATAAATTGAATGTTAGTATGTTGAAGTGATTGGAACAAGAAAAACCAGAAATAGCATATTTTATTTACAAATAAATCAAGAAAATGGGAAAAATAAGGAAAAAAATAGAAATACGCCTCACAAAAATAAGGAAAAATATAATGATTGTTTGTGGACGTATGGTAGTGGAAAAGCATGAGGTTTAGCCTCAGTTTGCCCTATCTCCTTGTCAAAGTTTGTGATTTATCACTTTTCATACATCAAAACATGACAAAATGAACCTCTATACCTATACAACGAAAGCAATACCTAAACGTAGGGGGGTGGGATGTTTGAATGGTGCGATTTGCGTGTTGATTATTGCTGATTTTCTGATGCATATCATGACATAAAGTTTATTGTATTTTAATTAAGAGGATAGTAGCACGAGTGTTGTCTCGGTGCTATCCTTACATCGCTGCAACGAGTTAGTAAATGAGCATTGGAAAGCTTGCTTGTGCACAACACGTTTCTGATTGAAAATTATGTTTGAGCACTTTAGGATCATCCACTTTTACATGTGCATGTCAACCATGGTATCAGAATACAGAGGACTGGATGCATAGCACTTGTCTTCGATGATGATGACCCACACTTGAGTGTGGAAAGACAACCTAAGCCGTAGGATAGATGTTCGTTTCTTGGGAAATTATTTGGTAAGGATTCATGGTATCTCCTGGAATACTTTCAAAATGAAAGAGTGGAGTTTGTTCGTTTGTTCTATATGTTGAGCAGCGCATCAAGGGGCCAATCCCTGCGATGTAGGAGAGCTGCAGTGGGGCCGTGGTGATTTCACCGAGAGGTTGCCTCCCATGTATGTGATCATCATGGCATTTATTGCCAATGTGTATGGGTTCTCCCTCTGTGGAGTTTATAGAAAGGGAAACGTTGGACTACAAAACTATAAACGCATAGATTAGGCTTTAGGACAGTTCGTCCTTTAGCAGCAGATAGACGCTCCTAGCCTGCGAGGCCGTGTGGGTGTGTTTGTCTGTTATGAGCATGAGGTCGGCTAGTGCCATAGCCAGTGCTGGCCCATTTGAGGTCCCTTTAGTGGTGCGTCTGCCGGGAATTGCCAACAAGTGGTGGTTCTTGAATATAGGGTTTTTAGGGACCAAAAAGTTGGTTTATGTCTTCTGACAAGGACCGTCAAGCCAAAATACAAAAATCAGAACATGCTGAGAGGGCCAGACAGCGGTTGGAGATTGTAAGACGCTATTCTTCTCAAAGGAGTAGCCCGATACACATAACATGCAGTGATCTTAGTAACTTAATTGCTGCACATAGTCCTTTAGGTGTAGGAGGAAGCACAAGTTCTTCCTCTCTTCCACCAAGTCAACCCACTTCAAGTGGGGGTGTGATCCCATCAGTCCAAACTCCTATTGTTAATCCGATTGTCGTCATGGCACAACCCATTGCAATTCCTACAAGGACGCCAGATCTGCCGGCTTTAGGAGTTCCTTTGCCCATTTTTAATGGGTTAGCCGAAGAAGATGTGGAGTTTCACATTTGTGAATTCCAAAGATTAATGTTTAATTACTGTATCCAAGATGAGGGACATCTTATGATGTTCTTGAACATGACATTAAAAGGAAGGGTTGCAGTATGGTATCATAGTATAGAGACTGGAACCAAAACTACAATCAACCAATTTTATGTAGCTTTCCGAGGAGAATATGCCCCTGAAAGGGGTGGCCAATACTGGTTGCGCGTTTTGAATGTAACACGCCAAGACCCCCATGAGAATGTGAAAGCCTATGCCAAGAAGCTTAAGGAAGTGTTTCGTAAGTTACAAACTTACATTCCCATTCCGTTGGTTGCCCAATTGCAATACTTCTTGCATGGATTGGATTTCAATATTCAGGTACAATTGAGTAGTGTGGCTTTGGCTAATATAGACACCGCTATCATGCGGGCAGAAGGAGTAGAGTCACGATTACAAATGGCCTACTCCTCTCGAATAAATGTTAATGCGGGTCTAGTACCTGGAGGCAATTTACCATTGACAAATGGAAGTCAAGGGATGCCTATGAATAACCCTAATGGGAGAGGAAACATGGTTCAAAATGTACCTTTACTGCCAGCTCCTCCCAGTGTGACTATGCCTATGGTCAGTTAGTTGGCTCCACCAAATGTTGGAGGCCAAGCTTCGAACCCTAATGTTGTTCCTGTGAGTCAATAACCAATGCCCAATCAAATTGTTAGGCCAATGGAATGACGAATAGACGATCAAGGCTATGAGTCGAGTGCCTCTAATGTCCTTGGCGAAGTTAAGGATATGATGAAGCACTACACCGACATGATTTCTGAAAAATATCGGCAAATAGCTATTGACATCAATTTCCTGAAGAAGCAGCAGAATCTGATAGGGAGTCGACGCCCTGAAGAGGGTGGTCCCTCAAGATTCAGCTGCTGTAAGTGGTGTGGCGGACAACATTTCCCTAGAAACTATCCAAATGTTAAATGTGATATTTGTGGGAAGTCGGGCCACTTAGCCGCTACTTGTTGGAGTAAGATTAGTTCCCTCGAATAAGGGAGTGAACAACCAGGTCCAGTTAATCATAGAGCGCAAGGTAATAACCTCTAGCAAAATGATGGACCAAGACAAATATTGCAAAGGGGAAAGGCCACTGTAGAGAAGTTGCCACAAGGCAATGGAGTCAGCCTTATCAAGGTTGTACGCGTCAATGGCATTGAAACCTCTAACCTATGAGCCGTGACAAGAGGCCAAAAGGCTAAAGAGGGTCCCGAGACCAAAAGAAAGGGTGGTTTGGCAAGAAAAGAGAGCTTTGGCTACCTATCATGATTTTGATTTAGTAAGTTCTCTTTGCGAAGTCAAACTAGATATAAACCTCTTACAGTTGATTAAATTATCTCCAAGAGTATGCAAGGAATTCAAGAAGATCCTACATATTGGGTATATTGTAGAACCTTTGGGCATAGCACGAGTAGGGGAAGATTGGTTTGATCATGCTGAAAAGAATTGCCCTAGGGTTCCAGCATACGTGGATGGAATATTAGTGGAGCATGCTATCGTAGACACTGGGTCCTCCGTCAATATCATGAGTTCAGAGTTGATGGAGAGGTTGGGTCTAGGCATCCAAAAAGATGGCTCCACCCTTCTTAGAATGGCTGATGATAGTCTAAGGCAACCAGAAGGTTGCATCACTAAAGTCCATGTTACAGTTGCAAGTGTAGAATGCTTCTTGGACTTTAGGGTGATAAGATTTGCAAGACGTCCTAGCTATCAAGTTTTGCTAGGTAGGCCTTGGATCTTACGAATAGACTGTCAAGTTGATATACCCACTGGTTGAGTGGTTCTAGGTAGAGGTGCTAATCAAGTGATAGTCGATGCTTACCCTGAGTCTTCTCAGAGTGAGAGAGCTCCTTTATCCTCTACTGAATTAGAAACAGCAGATGATCCATCTGGTAGTGAGACATCATCCAGTGATGAATCTAAAGAGGGGTCCACTACAGAGGATATTTATCAGATAACTCTAAATGAGCCGATAGAGCCGCAAGATAGGATAAGGGACGCGGATGTGATTGATTTGGTCCTTGGCATGCCGAATGATTCGCGGCCAATTAAATTAGGTTCCATGCTCAGTTCAGCAGAAAGGGAGGACTATGTGTCCTTGATTTAAGAATTCTACGACATCTTTGCTTGGAGTTATGATGAGCTGAGAGGCATTCCTCCCAGCCTAGTTGTTCATACTATTCTTGTAAAAGAAGGCAGTCGTCCTGTGTGTTAGAAAGTAAGGCGTATGCCTTTTGAATTGAGGGACGGACTGTTTGAGGAGTTACAGAAGTTATGGAAAGCTGGTTTAATCTTCCTTGTAAAGCACACAAAATGGTGTTCACCAGTTGTTATCAGGAAGAAGAAAAATAACCAGATCCGACTATGTGTAGATTTTAGAGAGCTGAATAAGCAGATGTTTAAGGATTACTACTCGTTGCCATTTATTGACTAGATTTTGGATCAATTAGCAAGTAGGGAAATATATTCGTTTATGGATTGCTTTGCAGGATACAACCAGATGGCAATTGCAGAAGAGGACAAGCTGAAAACAACTTTCATTACTGTCTTTGGTACTTTTGCGTACCATGTGATGGCCTTTGGATTGATCGATGACCTGGGGGCAGCCACTGTAAGGGAAAGGATGTTGATTATCTTAAGAAAGTGTTTTGAGCACTGAAGACGATTTTGTATCGCTCTTAACCCACGAAAGTGTCTTTGGAGTGCCTTATGGGCTATTGCTAGGCCATGTGGTCAGCTCAGTAGGGATCGCAACTGACCCTGAAAAGATCAAGGTTATAGTCACTATGAGTCCACCATGCACTCCGAAAGAGATACATAGCTTTTTGTCCATCGATAGGGTACTATGGGAGGTTTATAAATGCCTTGGCAGAAAGGACGTTGCCATTAACAAACTTATTATTCTTTAACTGTCTATTTGTATGAAGCGACCCTTGTAAGGTAGCTTTCGAGGATGTGAAACAGGAGCTAGTAAAAGCACCAGTTTTAAAAGCACCTAAAAGAGGCGAGGTATTTTACATATTTCCAGCAGCCACCATGCATAGTATCAGCTGCTGTTTATCCCAAATCTGGGAGGAAAAGTGGTATCATCCGATAGCTTTTGCTAGTCGAAAATTGGGCATATCAAAAATTAACTACACCTACATGGAGAAGTTGTGCCTTGCGATGGTCTTTACGACTAAAAAATTCAGGCACTACATCCTCTATGACAAGGTAGTTTTCTATACGAAGGCGAAAGGGATTATATTGCTTATGAACAAGCTACAACCGCCTGATCGTCTGGCAAAGTGGTTAATCACTTTGCAGGAGTTCGATTATGAGATTAAGAGTAAGCCATTGAGGTTGCAGGGTATTGTGGAATGCCTTGTGGATTTCGAGGAGCCGAAAGAGACTCTGGCTAAAGGAAGTGATATTGAAGAAATGTTTAGAATCGATATAGCTTCTATCCCATCTTGGTATGCTACTATCACGCATTATCTATCAACGGGAGAGACTGGAGTTGGTTTATCAAAATCTGAAAAGAGGAAGATCAGACAACAGGCTTTGAAGTTTTCCTTGATCGCAGTAATACTATATCGGCAGGGTGTTGATGATGTCTATCACCGATGTGTGATGCCTGACAAGGTTCCTTTCATCTTGGAAGAATGCCATGACTCTGCATGTGGAGGGCACTTCGCTGGACGGTTGACGGCACAGAAAGCTTTAAGAGCTGGATTTGGTGGTCGTTCATCTTCCAAGATTTCTTTGAGTACGTTAAGAGATGTGATATCTGTTAAAGACATGACAACAGAGAGAATAGGAAACACCCACTTATGCCTATCATGGATATCCTTCCATTTGAGAAGTGGGGCATTGACTTTGTGGGTCCTATCACCCCATCGTCTACTACTTAAAAGAGGTACATTATAGTAGCAACTGATTATTTTACAAAATGGTCAGAAGCGCGGGTAATGAGGTAGGACAATGCAAAAGAGACTGCAAGTTTCCTCTTAGAGCAGATTATCTGCCGTTTCGGTCCACCGAAGGAACTAGTGTCAGACCATGGAACCCACTTTTTGAATAAAGTGATTAAAAGCCTAGGCAAATCAAGAATAACAAAATGACCCCCTATAATCTGCAAGCCAACGGGCAAGTCGAAAGTACTAATAAGTAGCTTGTGGGTATCTTGTCTAAAATAGTCTCTGAGAAGAAACGAGACTGGGATAGGAAGTTGTATGTGGCAGTATGGGCGTACAATACAACGTTCGAGCGAGCTACCAGCCATACTCCATTTAAATTAGTTTATGGGGAACAGTGTGTGTTACCCCTCGAAATCGAGTTGCCAACCGTACGGTTTGCAATTAACCACTCTTTGGGAGATGAGGATGCACTCTTTGAACAGTTCACGACCATAGCCCACCTGGATGAACTGAAATTGCAGAGCTTATTACACCAGGAGGTAGCTAAACGTCGGATGAAGCAGTTGCATGACCTTAAAGCAAAGAAGTATACCTTTTAAAAAGGGCAATTAGTTCTATACTACGATGCACGTAGGGAGCTGTTTCTAGGAAAGCTGGAACCTAGATGGGATGGCCCCTACAAGATTGTCAGGATAGGGAAAAATAGGTCTACGGCTCTACTAATTGATCTGCAAGGAGTAGAATTTAAAAATAAGGTTAATCTTAATAAGATTAAACCTTATTATTTCTAAGTATGCTAACACGGAGAAATGCCTTGCAGGTCCATGCTGGGGCTGATTTGAGACCTGCAAAAGAGCTTAAAGCTGGTTGATGGGGCAGTTAATTCCTTATTTGGAGCACCCATATCTAGAGCAGAGATACCATCAAGGGAAACTTATCTGGTGGGGCAAAGGATACAAAGTGATTGAGCAAGAAGACGGAACCTTTGTGTGGGAGATCAAAGTCTTCTGCCATCACTGCTTACGAATGTTGATAAGTATGCCTGTTGAGTTTAATGAAGAAGGTGGGATGGAGCCGTCCGTTCATCCTCTAAACATGCTAAATTTTGACTATCATAATTACGGATAAGGGAGTTCGTGATGGCAGGCTGTGTAAACCCATTGTGGACATACACATTATATTTTGACAGAGCGTCTAGGGGCCCTAATAAAAAAGGGAGTGTTGGGGTAGTAATCCGAGATCCCCGACGTAGAATTACGATGAAGTTAGCTGCTTATCTCGGGGTAGGATTCACTAACAACATGGCGGAGTATAAAGCCTTGATTATGGGACTGTATATTGCCAAGCAAGGTGGTATTCAACGGTTGTTAGTAAAAGGGGATTCCCAGTTAATCTTGAATCAACTAGATGGGACATACACTGTGCGGAATCCCATCCTTTGTATGTATCATCGAACTGCCATGACCCTACTTGAGGAGTTTGAGAGAGTGTCTCTTCAGTTGATTCCACGTTACTGGAATCAGTTTGCGGATTCACTGGCAAACCTTGCTTATGAAGAATACCTTTTCTTCAACTGTGGTCCTAGTTTGGATATTGTTATCGATAATGAGACAGGACCCGGTTGCTTGTGGGGAATGTTATCAAAGCATGCAATATATGGCAAGCGATGGTTGATATGGGTGATGAAAAGAGTAGCCGAGACCCATCTACCGTTGTTTTCCTAGACCCATAGGCTGATTAGACAACATGTTATGCATACGACTCTTGCTATATATGTAGGAGGGATGGGTCATAATCTTATGCATTTAGCTTAGGGCTGCGAGCCCTGTTTTTCCTTCTTGGAAATGAGCATATTATTGTATATCTGTACTATTTCGGGGAGGGATGTATAGGTGCTATTTTGTTTGATCTCGTTAGGCCAAGTGGGCCAGTTTTGCGAGGTTTTAAATGTTTTATTTCATTAGGCCAAGAGGGCCAATCAGTTTTTGTAGTGAAATGCTTTATTTCATTAGGCCAAGAGGGCCAGTCGTCTGTTTAGTACGAGTGCGGTTAATGGTTTCTTGTTTTAGTCCTATGCTAGACAGGTTTAATGAAGAGCTTGGAAGGAGCCTATGTCGCACAGAGACTTCTCGTGGCCCTATCCAGGTGATAGCTCTCCTTTACGAGTACCGTGTTTTTATGCTGTATGTGTCTGTGTACTTGTAAGGGATTTTCTTTTCTTGATTGGGGACCGGCGACCAAGGCATGAAGTCCCGGGTTTAGGTTAGGTCTGTCTGAGGGAGGGCTGAGTAGTCGTTGCCTTCTGTAAAGACATTGCCAGGCATCGAAAGACCTGTTTTAGAAAGCAGTCCTAGTGACCCTATTCTACTAGCCTGCTAGGCAGCCATTCTAGGAGTTCTTGTCAGTTGTGAGGTAGTTAGAGAAGCTTGCCAGAGGGAAAAATGATGATGATAGAGAGAAAGAAACCCTGAATATCTCAAAGATAATAAATATATACAAAGGTGTGTAAAAAGGGGTTCTAACCCCTATAAAAATAGAAAAGAAAAGAAGGGAAAATTTATAAGCAGTTGCTCATTGCCTTGTGAAGGCCTGGTATGTTCTTGGGGACGAGCCAGACTCGGGGCTAATGCCTTGTCTTCCTAGGGGTGGCGTCTCACTGGAAAATAAGAAAGTAAGGAAGGTTGGAGTGAAAATAAAAGTGAGCGTTAGAAAAGGATTAAGTGTCGCCTCGCGAGGGTTTGGTAGGTTCTTGGGTACTAAGACAGGACCCGAGGCCGATGCCCTGTTCTCCTTGGGTCACTATGCTCAGCTCCCTCCTTTTTACACGCTCGAGTATGGGGAAATAAAAACCTAAAAGAAAAAATGTGCTAAAAGAAAATACTTCTTGATCAGGCTATAGGAGTCCTCGCCTAGTAGGAGCTTTTGGGGTGTGTTGTCCTTAGTTAGGTAGGTAGTTCAGATCACCACTTAGGGTAACCTCTTTGATAGTTCTTTTTAGTTTGGCCATGTTGGAGCAATCGGTTAGTGACTAGCTTCAGGCATTCTATCAGATTATGCTGGGCCTACTCCTTGTGGATTTCATGCCTTGGTTTTGTCAGGGGGTAGGGTGAGCATTGTGCTGTGTTTTAGTATGTATTTATTTTGTATCACCTTGATGCTTTCTTTGGTTGTTTTGTGCAGATTTGTTGTGGGAATCGATAGGTTGAGTCGCCCTATCCCATGGTTGCCAATGAGAGCGGAGTTTTGAGCCCAGAATGTGCCTAAAATTTGCCAAAAAATCGGAAATTTAGGGAAAAAATCTTCGACATCGAAGGCGGCGGCTGCAACTAGGACGATTTTAAGCACCAAGTGAAAGACGGCTTTTAAAGGCGTCCAAGTGACACTTGTGGATTTTTTATAATTTTTCTGATTGTTGTGCAGGATGCCGGGAGCTGCCAGTCAGTGCGGGATGCTGAGACGGATGCACAAGATTTTTCAGAGGTCAAATCGGATTTCGGACACGGAAGAAGCCAAAAATTGGCCAAGAATGAAAAGGTGAACAAAAATTTAAGGCCAAAAGGGTGCCATTTGGGAGGGGGCACCCCCCCTCCAATTTTTTCGTGGAAGGCGGCAGCACGCCATGGCTAGAAACGGTGCGAAAAAATCGAACCCCCTGCCCCCCCTCCCCCCCCCCCCTCCAACAAATCGATTATGGGGCTGCAAGCAACCTATCTAACAGACAATGCTCGGCAAATGCTCCTTCTTCCCTGATCATATCGCCGATCTTCGTGCGAGATATGGCTGACTGAATGAAGAGATCAAAATCTAGTATTTCTCTCTCCTCCCTCTCTCTCCTCTCTATGGGCTGTTCATGCGCACTATCTTGAAGGAGGAATCGGGAAGAAGATTGAAGCAAACGGTGATGGAGATTGATGGAGATGCTAAAGATTGATGTGCAGCATTGGATTGAGAGCAATGGAGGCTCCGTCCCCTGGTCATGCAGTCATTTAATGCGTCTCGGGTTTCGTAAAAACACGGTATGACCATTTTTATGAAGAAAATGAAGGGTTTTTGGTATTTTATGATGGTAATGATGTTCTTATTTGATGAAAATTTGTTTGAGTGCTAGTTGCATCATGATTAATTGCTGTTTATAAGAAATTTTTGATTTTGCAATGATTTACATGCGCTATTTAATTCCCGTAAAACCCAAAATGCGGTTTTAAAGCGGTAAAATGATAGTTTTGTCGTTTCGGGTGGGCGAAATGTGTTCCTATGGGAAAAAATGAAAAATAAATTGAATGTTAGTATGTTGAAGTGATTGGAACAAGAAAAATTAGAAAATAGCATATTTTATTGACAAATAAATCAAGAAAATGGAAAAAATAAGGAGAAAAATAGAAATACGCCTCACAAAAATAAGGAAAAATATAATGATTGTTTGTGGATGTATGGTAGTGGCAAAGCATGAGGTTTAGCCTCATTTTGCCCTATCTCCTTATCAAAGTTTGTGATTTATCGCTTTTCATACATCAAAACATGACAAAATGAACCTCTACACCTATACAACGAAAGCAATACCTAAACGTAGGGGGGTGGGATGTTTGAATGGTGCAATTTGTGTGCTGATTATTGCTGATTTTTTGATGCATATCATGACATAGAGTTTGTTGTATTTTAATTAAGAGGATAGTAGCACGAGTGTTGTCTCGATGCTATCCTTATATCGCCGCAACGAGTTAGTGAATGAGCATTGGAAAGCCTGGTTGTGCACAACACGTTTCTGATTGAAAATTGTATTTGAGTACTTTAGGATCATCCACTTTTGCATGTGCATGTCAAGCATGGTATCAGAATATAGAGGACTGGATGCATAACACCTGTTTTCGATGACAATGACCCACGCTTGAGTGTGGAAAGACAACCTAAGCCGTAGGATAGATGTTCGTTTCTTGGGGAATTAGTTGGTAAGGACACATGGTATCTCCTGGAATACTTTCAAAATGAAAGAGTGGAGTTTGTTCGTTTGTTCTATATGTTGAGCAGCGCATCAAGGGGCTAATCCCTGTGATGTAGGAGAGCTAGAGTGGGGCCGCGGTGATTTCACTGAGAGGTTGCCTCCCATGTATGTGATCATCGTGGCATTTATTGCCAATGTGTATGGGTTATCCCTCTATGGAGTTTATAAAAAGGGAAACGTTGGACTACAAAACTATAAATGCATAGATTAGGCTTTAGGATAGTTCGTCCTTTAGCAACAGATAGACGCTCTAGCCCGCGAGGCCGTGTGGGTGTGTTTGTCTGTTATGAGCATGAGGTCCCGGCTAGTGCCATAGGCAGTGCTGGCCCATTTGAGGTCCCTTCATTAAGTTTCTCCTCCTCATCATCTTCTAGTTTCTACTCTCTTGGTTCTAAGTCTCGTGCAATTCGAAAACAGACAAAGGGGAGCAAGCTTAAGAAGACTAAGACTTTCAAATTTGGGGATAAGGACATAAATTTTGACTCTTTGTAACATTTCCCCCTCCTTCCCGCCGTATGTCCTCCCCCCCCTTTAATGTTTTTTTTTTGAAAAAAAAGAGAATTAACCCCCTGGTTATGCTGCCAACTGGCGGTCGGCGTGAGGGCAGGGGGCTGTTGTGGTCGATGGGGGAAGGAAGGTGCCGTGTGCCTTGGAGGGGCAAGGGGAAGTGCCCCACATGCCATGGAGGAAGTCAAGGCTGCCACGCACCGACGAAAGGAGGTAGGAGGGATTTTCGTATGTCATGGCAGGAGGGGGAGGGGGAGGACCCCCATACCTTACTAAATCTACCCCCCAAGACGTTATAAAAAGGGCTTAAGCGTGGGGAGATAGGGGGACCCTTCACACTGGGGAAAAAAAAAACTGAGAGAGAGAGAGAGAGAGGAAGGGAGAGTAAGAGGAAAGAGGGAGAGTAAGAGAAGAGAGAGAGAGAGAGAGAGAGAGAGAGAGAGAGAGAGAGAGAGAGAGAGAGAGAGAGAAGAGAGGGAAAGGGAGAGTAAGAGAAGAGAGAGAGAGAGAGAGTGTGTGTGTGTGTGTGAGAAGGAAATAGTTTTTTTTTCCTCTTTGAAGACCTCCGAGCTTGTCATCTTTCTTTCTCCCCCCCTCTTGGAGAAAGTCCTCATAGACAAGTCCCTTCCACGAGTAGCCGTCTCTCTTGTAACCTGGGTGCGTAGCTGCGAAGCAAAAGCCAAATCATACGATGCCTCCCAAGTGAAGTAAGGTGCAATCGAATACGAATCCAGCTTCAACTGATGGAGCTGCGGGTCAAAGAACCACGTCACTTGGTAATTAGGTGCATTCCATAAATCCTACCCTGATGGGAGGCCTTAAGGACATAGGCCAACTTCATTGGGAAGGGAAAGGTATTCGGTGAAAGTCTATGATAACTAACAGCCATTTAGTTTACATCATTTTATCATATTGGAAATTGTGTTTACTTGCACTTTGGCACGTTTTGAAAGAGTAAAATTGCAGAAAGATTTTGCATTCATGCACGCAAAAAAAAATCAAGGACCTTATTGATTGTGCTCATAATGCTTTAGATTATGCACTAACATTAGCATACTTGAAGGTACTGAAAAATGGGTTGTTAAAACACTTATGCATATTTGTCAATTAAGCGGAAATCATACTTTTTTCTTTGCATCGTGAAATTTGTGAAATTGGAAAGGTAGAAGTGATGGCTTGAATCAAGTACATGAAGTTGTGAATTGCTACGATAACGGTTAAGTATATCTAGCCCATTGCAATACTAAAACAAGTATTAGGCCCTATAAACCTTCAGGGGGAGTGGTTCACTTTTGCCTTAGGCCGATAACTTCACGTCCTCCACCCAAAAGAAAAAGTACAAGTCTCTAATTGTGTTTTGCATAAGCGCGTTGAAATAAATTGCCAAAAGCAAAGGCTTGCATTGCAGCATTGTCCTGGGGAAGAGACACCTCTAGATTGCGTGGCATCATGATCAGTTTCAATTGCGCTGCTAGGGATTCATCTTGAAGATAATTGTAAACCACACATACGAAATATTAATAATTTCTCAAGAGCCGTTCAATAAAAATCAACCCTATATATACAAGGATAGGGCTCAACTCAACTTATTTAGGGTTTTAAAGAAATTAAGCCAATCTATTGTTACTTCATAGGGGGACGAAATGAAGGTATTCCCTATCCTTCGAAGGATATTAGAAATTACTGCCAAGGTAATAAGGACAAACGCTAGGGTCAAGAGAGGGACCCCACCTTAGCAGATGTCTCGAGCACTCACCTGTATCTTTGTTTGTGCTTGTAAATTTAAGAACACTGCTTCAACAAAAAAATAAAAGGAAAAAATAAAGAAAAACAGAGATTGTGTAACCCCAAACTCATAAATGAGCATAGTGAATCAGGTTGAACTTTTGGAGGGCACGCCAAACCACCCCCAACTGGCCACCAACCCTAGCCAAGGGGGTTCTAAATAGTCGTGACAGGAACGTGGACCAAACCCACCATGAGAGGTCTCTCCGTGGATTGGTTTGAACATAGGAGGACGCTCGCATTGTTGAGATGATAAGCTCAACACATGCGGACATTAATGATGGACCACCTAGTTAGATGGGTCCACACATCTACACTTAGCACATCGGTGGTCATTATGACTCTCACATGGCCTCTGACTCATTACTTATTATATTCAGGTTGTTACACCTATTTACAGCTGGCATAGTTATAGCGCCAGTCGACTAGTGTAGTTGGTTATGCATTGTTTGACTTAGTAGGCCACTTTCCTTTATGTTGTATCTCATCTATACTTTGTGTACATTGTAAAGTGTGTGGAAGAAGAAGAAGAAACCAGCAAGAAAACGTTTTGGCCTCCATCTCTCTTCTTGTCTCTTGAGTGAGCTTCTCCTTATGCATTCTGTGTGTGGGCACAGCATCTTGAGCAAGTCCCCCCACCACGCGATTCGTGACATGGTATCAGAGCTGCACCACTGATTGAGGCTGGTTTTGAAGGCTAAAGCAAAGGAGAGGAGCTAAGGATTTGAGCAAGCAAGCAATGGGTAAAAAGCTCTTCCATTATCTACTTCTTCTCTTGGACAGTGCCTGTGGAGGCATCGGAAGCAGGGTAGAGCATAAATCTCAGATTGCAGTGAGATTCGGTGTGCGCAAAGAGCGCTGTGTATTCAACAGGCCATCTGAGGTCATTTCAGGCCCCATTTTAGACTCGCAAGATTGTGGACAGCAATTCGAGGTATCCTGCAATTTCAGCTGTGTCTACGTATACATGTGCATAGGTTATAGATTTTTAGATCTGTAAGTTCAAAGGTGTTTATCAGCAAATAGACACAAGGTTTATTTGCAAACTGGCTTGCAGATTGCATGTATTATTGAGCAGACAGTGAAAAAGGCTGTCTGGTGTATTGTTGTGCACTACAGGTTGAGGGTTGCAGAAGATTTGCTTGCTATTTGGTATTAGTTTTGTGATAATGGCAGAGAATAGTGGAAACCCCATCATTGAGAAGCTCGACAAGAACAACTACCCTTCATGGAAGTTCCATGTCACGAACTTCCTTATTGGAAAAGGCCTCTACGATTTTGTTTGAGGTGAAGAAAAAGAGCCGGAGGTGAGTAATCCTCCAACTGCAGAAGAGACAAAGGCACGGAAGGAATGGAATGCAAAAGACAAAAAGTTCATGTATTGGCTATCTACAGTAATTGACAATAATATGCTGGGACATATTAGAAATGTAGAGAATTCATATGCAGCTTGGACCATACTTGAAAGTATATTTTCTGTAAATACAAAGGCACGAAAGATTCAACTCAAGCAGGAGCTGAATACATTGAAGAAAGGGAAGATGTCTATCAACTGAAGGTAAGGAGCATTGCAAATGCCTTGGTAGCGATTGATGCAATGCCCGATGATGATGATTTGGTGTCGTCTACCTTGGGTGGACTTAACAATGAAAAGGCTTGGAAGTCTTTTGTAACTTTCGTATATGTTAGAAAGCCGTTTCCAGATTTCGACGAGTTGGTCTCCCTTATGATCACTGAAGAGATCAACATGCAGAGTGAGACATCTAAAAAAAGCGATGAACAGGTCTAAGCTTTCTACTCCAGTTCAGGAAGGGGACGTGGCAAGTCCTCTTCAAGAGGCCGTGGTAGTGACAACCAGCAAAACAGATTGAATCAGCAATTTGGCGATATGTAGGTTTCAAGAGGTCATGGTAACTTTAGAGGCAGGGGGAGCTTTAGAGGAAGAGGTGGATGGCAGAACAAAGGTTCTAACAACTCTGGTATTGTGTGTCACTAATGTGGCAAAACAGGTCATATTGCAGCCCAATGTTATGCCAAGAAAGATGATATTTGCAGTGGTAAGTTGCAGCAAGGAAACTATGCATCGTCTTCACGACAGAATGAAGACAAAAATGAACGTCTATTTGATATGCAGCATATGTTGGCATATGCTGAATGCTGTTACAGGAAAGGGAACACATGATGATGTTTGGTATGTTGATTCGGGTGCATCCAATCATATGACCAGCCATACAGAATGGTTTGGAGAGATGCAGACTTGCAAAATACAAGTTATGTGCAGACGGGTGATGATTCATGCCACCCAATTTCACACATTCGAAAAGTTTCCTTGTCCTTGCATGATGGTAAGACAAAGAGTCTTTCAGATGTATTACATATGCCATCTATTACAAAGAACTTAGTGTCAGTCGGTCAGATGGTAGAGCAAGGGCTGCAAGTTAGATTTAATGCAAAGGGATGCTTTGTAGAAGACTTCAATGACAAGTGCAGGTTGGTTGCAAAGGGAAGTAGAGTTGGACGTATGTTTACTCTGGATGCTGGAATTCCTACTATGAATGCTGCTATGTATACTAAAGGAAAAGGTGTTGTTGTAGATATTGAAATTTGGCACAAACGCATTGGACATGCAAATGTACAAAGGCTGAAATTAATGCAGTCCAAAGGGTTGGTTACAGGTTTGCCTACATTTAGAATTGCAGAATTTCATAAGGTATGTGAAGCATGTCAGTTTGGTAAGCAGGCAAGACAACCCTTTTCACATGACAGAGATGTAAGCAGAAATATCCTTGATGTAGTGCATAGAGATATTTGGGAGCCTACACAAAATGTATCTCTTGGAGGCACTTCATACTTTGTCACATTCATTGATGATTGTGCTAGAAAGCTGTGGGTATATTTTATGAAGGAAAAGAGTGAAGCGTTTGAGCACTTTAGAACTTTCAAGGCTGTAGTTGAAAGAGAAACAAATTTGAAAGTAAAGTGCTTGAGGTCAGATGGAGGGGGAGAGTACCTCTCGAATGAGTTTAGTGATTTTCTGAGGTCTCATGGAATAAAGAGATAGTTCACATGCAAGTATACCCCACAACAAAATTGGGTTGCAGAAAGGAAAAACATGCATATTGCAGAAGTTGCACGCACCTTGATGGCTAAAAAGAATATGCCTAAGCATTTTTGGTCTGAGGCTATTCATACTGTTGTTTATATTATGAACAGAACTCCAATAACTGCAGTTCATGGTATGACCCCCGAAGAATGTTTTACAGGTAAGAAGCCTGATGTCTCACACTTGAAAGTGTTTGGCTATATTGCATATGTTCATGTGCCAGATGAGTTGTGGAAGAAACTGGATCCAAAGGCTGAAAAGTGTATCTTTCTTGGATACTCTTTAGAGAAAAAAGGATATCATTGTTATAGCCCTATCACATGTAAGTTTAGAATGAGCAGGGATGTCATCTTTGATGAAATGAGCAGTTGGTATGCATCTAGTGGTGATGCATTGGATGATGATGATGATCATGACACTCATGTGTAGGCTGAAAAGCAAGAATCATGGACTCTTAGTGGACCAAAGACATCATCTGGCAATCCTTGGTCCGGGAGACTAAGGAGTATCTCTATATCTTCAGGTGCATCTAGTAGCACTACAGGTAAAGACAAAGGAAAGAATAAAGTGTCAGATGGCATTGATGCAGTTCTTGATGGAGACTCCAATGGCTCAGAGTGCTTGGATGATGAGCTTGGCATTCCTTCAGTGAGGACTCTAGGTGTGCAGAAAGCATGCGTCAATGCAAAGACTCCATTGAGTGATCCAGTGGTACGCAGGTCTAGCAGGGTGAGATACCCTGTTAACAGATTTGGATTTGAAGATTATGCATCTTACCGTTATGCTTATATGGTGAAAGTGATTGAGGATGTTGAACCCGCATGTTTTGAGGAGGCGATTGGTCATGCTCATTGGAATGCAGTAATGGATGAGGAGATGGTTGCATTAGAGGCCAATAAGACTTGGGATCTAGTATCCTTGTCGACGGGCAAGAAATCTATTGGATGTAAGTGGGTTTATAAGATTAAGCACAATGCAAATGGTTCTATTAGTAGGTACAAAGCTAGGATGGTTGCAAAAGGCTATGCCCAGACATATGGCATAGATTATGAAGAAACCTTCATGTCCAGTTGCTAGGATGGCAACTGTCAGATGTATGATTTCTTTGGCAGCAGCCAAAGGTTGGAGGTTGCAGCAAATGGATGTGAAGAATGCCTTCTTGCATGGTGATTTGCAGGAAGAAGTGTATATGGATCAGCCAGCAGGTTATGAAGATTTAGAGCATCCCACGTATGTGTGCAGGTTGAAGAAGGCGCTTTATGGGCTCAAGCAAGCACCTAGAGCATGCTCTGACAAGATCAGAGAGTATCTTGTCAATATTGGCTTTTATGTTTCTGATGCTGATCACTCACTCTATGTGAGAAAGGGAGATGCAGGTTTTGTCATCATAGTCATCTATGTGGATGACTTGATTATTACAGGTGATAGTGATAGTGGGATTGCTGAAGTTAAGGACTTTTTGAAGAAGAAGTTTGAGATGAAGGATTTAAGTGAGCTAAGGTACTTCCTTGGCATTGAGGTGATCAGATGTGATGATGGTATATGGCTGTCCCAAAGACAGTATGGCTTGGATGTGTTGTCCAAGTATGCTATGATAGCATGCAAACCACTTTCAGTCCCGTTGGCGTAGAATGTAAGTTGAGTGTTGATGTTGGGGATGAGATAGAAGACCCTACTATGTTTAGGAGGGTAGTGGGGAGTTTGATCTACATGACCATTACAAGGCCAGACTTGAGCTACGCTGTTGGTTTTGTGAGTCAGTTTATGCAAGTACCTAGAAAGCCACATTTGGATGCAGTCAGACGCATATTGAGATATGTGAAGTCCACATTACATTATGGAATTTTCTATGAGGTAGGTACATATGTACAGGTGTTTGGATACACAGATGCAGATTGGGCTGGTACTATGTCTGATAGAAGATCTACCAGTGGATACATGTTCTCTCTTGGTAGTGCAGCAGTTACTTGGAGCAGCAAAAAGCAATCTACAGTTGCTTTGTCGAGTACAGAGGCTGAGTATAGAGGTGTTGTTGTTGTAGCATGTGAGGTAGTATGGTTGTAAAAGTTATGGCTGATTTAGATGTGCAGGTGGAAGGTCCAGTTGTCATTTATTGTGACAACATGAGTAGTATACAGTTGGCTAGGAGCCCTATGTTCCATGCCAAGACAAAACATATCGAGGTACACTACCACTTTGTGAGAGAGAAGGTACTAGCAGGTGAGATTGACTTGGTGTATGTCAGCACACAGGATCAGATAGCTGACATCTTCACGAAGGCATTGAGTATAGAGAAGCTTCAAAAGTTTCGAAGCTTACTTGGAGTTGCAAAGATGCAATTGAGCTTAAGGGGGAGTGATGAGATGACAAGCTCAACACATGCGGACATTAATGATGGACCGCCTAGTTAGATGGGTCCACACATCTACACTTAGAACGTTGGTAGTTATTATGACTCTCACATGGACATTGACTCATTAGTTATTATATTCAGGTTGTTACACCTATTTACAGTTGGCATAGTTATAGCGCCAGTCGACTAGTGTAGTCGGTTATGCATTGTTTGAATTAGTAGGCCACTTTCCTTTATGTTGTATCTTATCTATACTTTGTGTATATTGTAAAGTGTTTGGAAGAAGAAGAAGAAACCAGAAAGACAACATTTTGGCCTCCATCTTTCTTCTTGTCTCTTGAATGAGCTTCTCCTTGTGCATTCTGTGTGTGTTTGGCGTAGCATCTTGAGCAAGTCCCCCCACCATGCGATTCGTGACATGCATGCCAGGGGGGACTTTAGCTGTAAATTTCTTGCCTTCGGGTCCTACTCAAATGATCAACATGAATTGGGATAGATTCTTGAGGGGCCCTTGTTACTAGTGCAAAATGGAAACTTGGTGGAAGTTAAGTGTATCCTTACGGATCATGGATATTGTCCCTTTTGAACAAGATTTGTATCTCTGATAAATTGCTAGTAGTAAGTACTTCCAAGGAACCTGTTTGAATTTGTTTTCATGTCAGCGCCATAAGATTACATGAAAGAACCTTGTCCTATTAAAAGGCTAATTAAGGAAGCTGTTTTTACATGTCACACCTAAAAGTGATAGGGCTAATTAGACAACTAAAGTACACCAAGTGAGGGAAGCGGGAGGACGGAACCCCCGATGGGTTTGTCCTATGATAGGGTGGTCCCAGAGAACTGAGGGGCTTCTCACAAGGTTTTACTGACAACTAACACTTAGAAATTGTTAGGTTCAAACCTCGATTCATGCTGTTTTAGGGGACCGGAATGGGATTATGCCCTATGGGCAGAGAGGTGGAGTGCCACATCCCTCTTGTTTCCCATTCTCTTTGAACTAAGTGTGGCATGGGTCTGCTTCGGCTTGGTATCTTTGTGTAAAGTAGGATGTCAAAAACCCGATGCTAGAATGCTGTCAAGAGACCTTGACCACTAGGGACACAAGTTTCAGGTCGATCCTAGTGGGTTCGACCGCAAACATTTAGTTGTGAGACGATCTTGAAAAACCCTAGGCAACAAACCCCGTGACATTCCATGGGAGTGTCGAGTAGCGTTGCTTAGACTTGTCTCTCGATGGATCGCTAAAAATGTGCTTGGACAGCCAATAGGCGGGCACATTATAGTTGGTATCAGAGCTAGACCAACGATTAAAACAGTTAGGAAAAAAAATCGGAAAGAGAGAGGTGATGTTTTCAATAGGAAATGTTTTTCTTTCTTTTTACTCACTTGTGGATTGCTACCGCTTCCAGACTTACGAGAAATGGAGCAGGCTCCTCGTATTTCATATCATGTTCAAGATAGCTATGAACTCTTCAAGCTATCGCAAACGGTCTGACATGATGGGGATCTTGGATCGGCTCTACAACCCCTCACCGTTGTCTGTGGAAAGGGTTGGACTTGGAGTGTGGGATACTGCTACATAGACGCCACCCGACTCACCTATCTTCAAAACAATCTGAAGAGGTGAAAATGGTTGGAAGACTTGAAGATTATCAAGTTATTCATCTTCCATGAGGCTCTTGTGAAGTCGACCCTACACATCAGACGCCGACAAGTCAATCAGAACTGCTACATGAAGAGGTGATTAAAATTTTACCAACAAATAGAATTAAAGTAATGGGATGAAATGAACGTCATGGCTATCAAAACAGGGATTTCCTGAACTTCCCATGACTTATCACTTCTTGAGAATCCATTCCCCCAATCCATACTACTATTTTGTCCCTGTATAGCTGATTCCAATAGAGAATTATTAACCTCGCATTAATGTAACTCCTGAGAAGAAATTTATTTTTCCCTATGGTTAAATAAGAATTTTATGTTCATTTGAATAGTTGCATAGTTGCAATGGAAAAATATGTGCGCATTGATTTAAGTTGTATAGAGGTGTGTAAATGCAAACCTAACATGGGAAAGTTTAAATGGTAATCAGATGCATCCCCAACAAGCGCAGATACAAAACCTTGTTACTACATTGAGCCCAACAGAGGTACATGAGAAGAAGTTTCTTCTCAAACAAATTAAACCACCAAAATTTGATGGAAAGTGGAAGACTATTGAAGCTGATGCTAAAATATGGATTGAATACATGGAGGACTATTTTAGTGCAACTGGAATAGCACCTATGAACCAAGCCATGATTGCTAAGCTCAAGCTCACCGGACGAGGCTAGGCTATGGTGGAAGCAATGATGTAAAGACCAAGCAGTCATTGAAAGCACAATAACTTGGGAAAAACTAAAGGAAGCAGTGCAGGGAAGGTATATGCCACCTATGTATAGAACTCAAAAGATGAATGAGTTCTTTAAGTTGAGGCAGTTGGCATGTCTCTGGAATCATACTACTCGAAATTTGTTTCCTTGCTAAAATATGCCCCGTCAATGAGCATCCCCCAATAGGTCTTGAAGTTTTGTGATGGGATGAATCCGCCAATAAACACTCGGTTGGAATCAATGTGTCCTTCGAATTTGCAAGATGCATTGATAAGAGTAGGACCTATTGCCCAAGAAGTCTAGCCAAAATCCGGAACTTGGGCTTTCAGAGACCAAAATTCGAGGATGTTGAGAGCTCAAATTAAAAGAGCGTAAGGATAGGGTCAAGGCCAACGGAAGAAGCCCAGAGCAAATGCAATCAATGACTTTGTCCCCACTCAAAGAAGTGATCAAAGCCTGCATTGTTCCACTGCAATGAACTTGGGCACTTCAAAAGGGAATGTCCCAAGCTTGGCGGGGACCGCTGTCAAGGGAAATTCAAAGGCCAAGCCAGGGCTACCCGTGGTCGCGGTCGTGCAGCATTGGGAAGGGAAAAAACTTCCAATATTACCATTAAAGGAATAGATGAAGAAGAATATCTGTGCATGGAAGCCGAGATCAAGAGGGCAACTGTTCATGACACTCTCCATAAGAAGAGGCCAAACCGCAGATTCTCGGTGATTCAAACACCATCGGACTACCGGGGTAAGGAATTTAAAACCCTGATTGACTGTGGGAGCACTCATTCTTTTATTTCGCCGACTTGTGCAAGAAGGTATGATTTGTGACTAAGGAAAACTTATTTCCAAGCAAGTAATGTCTCCATAATTTGAGAGCATGAATCACAGTTAATAACTCCAGGTCATGAGTAGCATATTTCTGCTCATGGATTTTCAATTTTCTTGAAGAGTAAGCTATAGGATGTCCTTCCTGCATTAGTACACATCCCAAAGCAAGAGAGCTGGCATCTATGACAACTTCAAATTCCTTGCTTGAGTTAGGTAGCCTTAAGATAGGAGCAGTTACCAGACTATGCTTTAGTTGCTCAAAGCTAGACTGTTCGATTGGCGTCCAATTAATGGCAACTTGCTTCTTAAGTAAATTTGTAAGAGGTGCTGCAATTTGAGCATAGTTTCTGATGAATACCCTATACCATCCTGTTAGGCCAAGGAAACTTCTCACTTCCTTGATAGTGGTTGGGGGTGGCCAATCTTGAACATCCTTGACCTTGGCAGGATCTACTGATATACCCTCAATAGACACTATGAATCCCGAGTATTCAATATTTCTTTTGAAGAATGCACACTTCTTCTTCTTGGCATACAACTTGTGTGTTCTCATTGTCTCTAGGACAATGCGAAGATGTGGTTCATGATCCTCTTCCTCCTTAGAATAAGTTAGGACGTCATCGAAGAATACAAGGACAAAGTCATCAAGATGGGGTCTAAAAATGTCCCGCATTAACCTGTTGAAGGTAGCTGGAGCATTTGTCAATCCAAATGACATCACGATGAATTCTAAATGGTCGTATCTTGTATTGAAGGCGGTCTTTGGAATATCTTCATTCTTGACTCTAATCTGATAATATCCTGACCAAAGATCAATCTTAGAAAAGATCTTTGCTCCTTGTAGATGATCAAGAAGCTCATCAATCCTTGGGATTGGGTACTTATTCTTTATTGTCACTTGGTTTAGCCCTCGGTAGTCGGTACAAAGACGGAGAGTTGCTTGAGTTGCTCTTTTAGTTCAATGGCTTCAGGAATAGACATTTTGTAAGGTCTTTTTGCCACTGGAGCGGCTCCTGGAACAAGTTTGATCTCATGATCAACTTCTCTTTCCAGAGGTAACTCAGTTAGCTCTTTAGGAAATATGTCAGCGTACTCTTTTAACCAGGATGGTTCTTCTTCTGCATGACCATCTTGATTTGTCTTGTTAAGCTTGATCAAGTAAACAGGTAATCCTTTCTTCAAGCCTTTCACAATTCGAGAAGCTTTTGCCAATTTAACTTTAGGTTTCCCTGTTTTACCTTGTGTAGTTGCTATTTCCCCATTCAAATCCTGAAATGTGACTTGACCTTTTCCACAATGGATATGAGCATCATTGGGAATTAGCCAATCCATTCCTAGTAAACATTCATAGGCTCCTAGGTTCATTACTCTAAACCTCATACTTGAAAGGTTTTCCCCTAGGTTAAACTCTACCTTGGTAGTTTGCTGTGTAGAAAGTACTTCCTTTCCATTTGCTAATTCCACAAGCAGCTTTGATGCATTTACAGTATCTATACCTATCTTCTTAGCACACTTGGGTGAAATAAATGAGTGTGTACTTCCACAGTCAATCAAAACTTTAAATGATTTACCTTGGTAACTAGCCGGTGTCTGTATTACCGAATATTGACTATTTGGTACTTTCCTGTGGAATGTAACATGAACACTTGCTCTTTCAATGTCTTCTTCCATAGTAGGGTCATCCTCCTTATTAGTCTCTCTTAGGGTAATATTTGACGTTCTTCCTCTTGCCATAGCTACATGACCACGACCTTGGGCACATCTGCCTTGACCTCGAAATTGGCCTTGGTGATGGTTTCTACCAAGCTTTGGACAATCTCTTCTGAAATGTCCTGTTTCATTACAGCGGAAGCACCTAAGACCATCCCTGTTTCCCTGGGTAGGAACAAAAATTCCAACTACGTTGGATTTTGCCTTTTTCTTTTGTCTTTGGAAAAATTGTCCTTGGGTTCTTTTTGCTTGACCTTTGAATCCTCCTTTGTTCTGGTTATTGTAGCTCCAGAACTTATTGTTATTAGGCTTTGATTGTACTTCCTGCATAGTAGGAGTAGCTCGAATCAAAGCATCCTGGAGGTCTATGGGGCGCATTGATTCTAAACGAGTGTTCAGAGGATAATTTAGCCCATTGCAAAACTTGGACACTTGTTGAACAGTATCCATGGGGGGTGCATATTTAAGAAGAGAAACAAACTTGGAGTAGTATGCTTCCAAGGTCAGTCCCATTTGCTTCAAATTGAAGAACTCGTTCATCTTTTGGGTGCGATAAGCTGGAGGTAAATACCTTCCTCTTACAGCTTCTTTCAGCAAGTCCCAAGTAATGGTATTTTCAGGGACATCTTGATCTCGACACCACTACTTCCACCAAAGTCGAGCTTCGCCAATTAATTTTAGCTTAGCTATCATGGCTTGGTTGGCTGGGATAGTTCCAGTAGTAATAAAATAATCTTCCATCGATTCGATCCAAATTTCTGCATCAGCTTTCACATTTTCGCCTTTCCCATCAAACTCTGGAGGTTTGACTTGCTTCAAAAGATTCATTTTCTCTTGAGCTTCGTTGGGAATTGTTGTGGGTGCGAGATTCTGGGAAATTTTTAGCAATTCGTAAGTTAAATTTTACAATTCTATGTAGCGTCAATAATAGTGTTCAGTACTCAAAATATCTCTCGCTTAGTTTACTGAAACAACTCTCAAATCAACTCTCTTCCCATGCTAAAGTTAAATTGCAATTTCAGAGGTTTCAAGACAAAAATAATGAAATAGGATTGCATTATTTCTTTGATTGATAAAGTATCAATCAATCTTTTATTACAATGGATGTACAAGGTAATCAGATGGAAAGAAATACATTATTCAGATGGCTCGCATGCTCATCTTATTTTCTCTCAGGAAAGGATTCCCTACTACAATCTAAGTATGACACTCTGATACATCCTTTATGAAGTAACTTGGATTCGGAGAGTAAATATCTAGGAATCTATATTTTTGAAAGAGTTCACGAAATCCGTCTTTTTTGTAGTTGCGGCGGCTAGAGCGACCTATGACTTTTATTCTGTCAGCCGGAAGGATCTTCGTAACTTCCCCATAGATATATTGGTTTAGTTTGATCTTCTTGCCTCTAGTATACAGGGTTGAGTTTACAGTGGCCTCATGAAATAGATAGATCTTAAAAACTTTAAGATCTTCCATCCATTTTACCCTTTTCAGATTATTTTGAAGATAAGCTAGACGGCTTGCATCAATATAGCAATATCCTCCACTAATCATCCACCGTCTTTCACGATATAGAGGTGACGGGTTGTACAACTGATCTAGTACTCGCATCATGTGAATTCTCCAGGAAAAACTGGATGAATGCATAGCTGACATAAACATTACTTGAAAGATCAAGAATCGCTTCCAAGATTCATTACTCTGCCATAATTCAAAAAACATATGTTAATAAAGAGAAGAAAACATGTCCTAGGCTATGCTTAGAAAAAATAATATTTTTCTTAAGCTTACGTCGTAATCTATACTAACGTGTGCTTTGATACCAACTGTGAGGTGTCCGCTAGTCCCAATCCATGGCACACCTTTTAGTAGTCCATCTGTAGGTTTTTCCATAAATGATGCCGCCCGGTGCTCCCTTGGAACATCACGGGGTTGTCACTTAGGCCCTACCGAGTCTACTTCGCAACGGGAGAGTTCTAGCCGAACCCACTAGGATCGACCTGAAGACTTGGGTTCCTAAAATCGGATGGGTCTCTTAGCAGCAGCTAGCGTCAGTAATTTCGAGTTCCACTTTTTAGACGATTACTCGATCTGAAGCGAACTTGCCATTGCACTTGGTTCAAAGAGAATGGGAGACGGAGGGGAGTGCGGTACATCAACCCTCCTGCCCATAAGGCAAAATCCCATTCCGGCCCCCTAAAACAATGTTAGTCGGTTCTACCTAATGACTACTTGGTCAATTTATCATCTTTCTATTTCTATATTCGATGTAGAAAAGCTTCCAGCTAACCGGGACCACCCTACCATTGGACGGACTCGTCGGGGGTTACGCCCACCCGCTTTCCTCTGATGATGGGTCATCTTTAGTTTTTTAATTACCTACAATACATTTATTGGAACATATACAACCAACTTCCTTAATTAGTCCATTAAGTCACATGTTCCTTCACATAATTTATCTCACTAACACGCATACAATTCGAACAGTAAAGCAAACTTCTTTATTATATTGGAAATTTATTACAATTTTCATCATTCCGTCCCAGCGGAAGATACACAGAATTCCATAAGGACATTCTGTCCACCAAGATTCCACCCTCATAACTAGTATTTAGGGTTCCAGGATCCCATCCTGGGTCACAAAGGGGCTCGTCAAATTCTTGGAACAATGCAGGATTTACAGCCCGGGCCCCCTCTGGCACCTACAATTCCTACTGCCCGAGACTATCCCTACTGACAGACCTTTCACCTACGGAGCTGGTCCAAGCCTCTCGTAGCGATAATCATGACCCCCTTGGAGTAGGGTCTCGCCGCTAGCTTGGGGGTAGCCTAGCGCGATCCTTCCTTTTATTCTGTTTGGCAATAATTTCAATCAAAAATCTAGATTCTAGCAAACACAAACAGTCCTTTCAAATATGTATCAAATAGTGCAATGACAATCATCCCAACATGTAAATCACAGTTTCACATAGCCAAGGTAGACCTTATCCTAAGGTAACCTTTCATTCTAATGAGGATTCTTCTCCCCATAAAGAAGTGTTGAGTACACCTCTTATAACATGTTAAGCAAGGCATGAGTTTTCCATTTGGATTCACTTATCCAACATAAGCAATATCCCTTAAGGAAATATATTGTGTTAATAACTCAACGAGATGATCTATAGGATTCCTAAATAGATAATCAGTTTCTATAACCTTCACTAATCAATTCTTAACCTCGTCGCATTTGATCATAACTATATTAAATGCGCATAAAGACATATGTACAATAACCTTTGGCAATTAATTCTATCATGATTCTATGCCTTAGTATCCCAACTATTCTAGTTACAAATCATAGTGATTAATCGTTTTATGCTTGAACTAATATGTCTTTCTAGATGAGTTATCAATTTAATGTGTAAGTGAAGAATATGGAAGCTAATATCTTATGTAATTATCTTATATTGAAAAATGATAATCTAGTAATGAATAACCTGGTTTGGCAGCATGGCGACATTAGGAACTTCACCTTTACTCACGCTCGCATTAGCCACACCCGATATTCCATTTGTAGTGGCAACTCCCGCAACCTCGGACACTCCCGTATCATTGGCAATACCCATTGCTTGACCGGTTGCGTTGATTTTCATGGTTTTTCCACTTCGTCGCTTTGGAGCCATCGTCCACGAGGAGTTTGAGAGATAGGGAAGGTGGGATAGATTTTAGATGAGAGAGGGTAAGAGAATATGGCTTAGTTAAAGATTGAGACAAGGAATTTGAGCTAACTCTCTCTCTCTTTCTCTCTCTCTCTCTCTCTCTCTCTCTCTCTCTCTCTCTCTCTCTCTCTCTCTCTCTCTCTCTCTCTCTCTCTCTCTCTCTCTCTAGCTTCTCGTAGCCTCTCAGGGTCTCCTTATGTCCCTTATGCCTCTCCCATGCCTCATATTTATAGTGAATTGGAGAAGAGGGCTTGTGGTTGAGAAGTGGAGCTCTTTGTGGAGGGGGATCTTGGAAAGATCAGTGATCTGATGCTCATATCATAAATCTGATGGTTCCATTGGCTCCAAAAGGGGGGTAAAACCCTAAGACACTTGTTTAGAAAGCGCTCAGTTCACTCCTTCTTCTTTTCTCTGTTCGAAGTGCTATCTACTGCCTGTAAACTGTGATCACGGTGCGCGCGATTTCGCCAGTCACTTTTCTTTAAAATCTTCAAACTAACTAACACATCACTTGTTTTTTTCTTTTAAATGAATTCTAGTTCTAGAAATCTCCATATCTCTCTTTTTTTTTAAAAAAAATTAAGATAATCTCTAAAATATCTAAAATATTCTAGTCTTGTCCAAAAGTCTAATATTTTTAGACCATCCAAACTATACACATTATCCTAGTGATTAATATAACTCATAAGTTTCATTCACGTTGTAATTTACGTGAAGGGTGGCCACGATCCTTGCCAATTCGAAAAAAATATTGAATTTACGACTCTTAATTTTTCTAAATAAAATATTTTAAATTAAATAGAAATTATTAATAATTAATGTTAGTTAGTTTTTACCTTAGTTAGTCTTTAGTTAGTAATCTTACTAACTTATTAATTAACTAACTAACTTTTGAACTAACCAACTAACTTTTATCGTGTGGAAATATTACATGGGGTTTGCATCGGAGCTATGCTTAACCAAGAGCATCATGCAATAGCATTTGAGAGCCGACCCCTCAAGGATAATGAGCTACATGCTCCAGTATATGAGAAAGAGCTTATGGCAGTGGTACATGCTCTTCAAGTATGGAAACACTATTTACTTGGTGCAGATTTTGTTATTAAAATAGATCACCAAAGTCTAAGATACTTCCTCACTCAAATAAACCTCTAAGAGAAACAGGTACGTTGGGAAAATTTCTTATCTATGTTTCATTTTCAAATCCTTCATACATCTGGAACTAAGAATGTGGTAGAAAATGCTCTATCACGGTGACCTCAAGTGAATGTAATCACAACTGTTTACCATAACGAGTTCATGGATTTATCCAAAATGTATTTAACTGATTCTGACTTCTCAACCATATGGGATCACTTAACTCAAGTCAGTAACTTAAGTCAGTGAATTACACCTTACTCAATTAGAGATGGTTATTTGTATCATCATCAAGCAATTTGTGTAGCATTACCATTGCAACACAAGGTAATGGATAAAGCACATGCATCCCCATATGCTGGACATAGGGGTATTCTACCCACTACACAAGCATTGGAAAGATGTTTCTTTTGGCCCACTCTTAGAGTTGACATTGAAAGATATGTCTGTGAGTGCAAGATATGCCAAAAAGTAAAGTATGACAGGCATAAATCACATGGTCTACTGAAGCCATTACCTATTCCCAATGAGCTTTGGGAAAGTATAGCCATGGACTTTATCATGGAACTTCCTCGCACACAAGCAGGCAACAATGAAATCTGGACGATCATTGATAGATTCAGTTAAGCAAGCTCACTTTATACCTGTGCGAAAGACAATCAAAGCCATATGGCTAAGCTATTCATTACTCATATTTTCAAGCATCATGGCATGCCTAAGTCCATTATAAGTGATTGAGATCCTTGCATGACCAGCCTCTTTTGGCAAGCTCTCTTCGAGAACCTTGGGAAGAAAGTTAAAATTTTCATCCTCTTATCATCCTCAAATGGATGGGCAGAGTGAAAGTGCTAATTCTACTATTTTGGACCTTTTGAAATCCTATGTCTTTGATAATCAAAGAGAATGGAAAAAGTATTTTTCTTTAGTAGAGTTTGCATACAATAATATGATGCACTCTAGTATTGGTAAGGCACCCTTTGAGATCATCTATGGTAAGCCTCATTTACCACCCATTCTTCTTATGAAGGATAAGATCTTTGTAGTAGATGAGTTTGTTAGAGACATTGATACAACTTTCACTCAAGTAAAAGCTGATATCCAAATGACACAAGAGAAGCATAAACGCAAAGCTGATAAGCATCGTCGTAAGTTAGATCTCAAGTTGGGACAATATGTTCTTCTTAAGTTTGAGAAGGCTCGCTTGAAGAAGCAGAAAGGTCAAAAGGGTAAAGTGGTTAAGCTTTCTAATTGTTGTTATGGCCTTTTCAAGATCATAGATAAGATAAACGATGTGACTTTTTGTTTGGATCTACCAAGTCATTGGAACATTCATAATGCTTTCTATATAAGTCTGCTACGTCCCTATATTGGAGAACCTCCAATAGAACCAATCAAGGAAGATTTACTTGACATAGAAGAAACAGAAGAGTTCCTTGTGCGTGAAAGAATTTTACACCATCAAGACAATACTCTAAGGTCAGGTAAGGTATTACAGAAGTATTTAGTTAATTTTAAGAATTATCCCCCATTGGACACTCAGTTTATGACTGAAAAAGAACTACAAGACTTTCTAGATCTTCTTAAGGACTATGTATCCCCTCTATAGTTGAGGTGAACTGTTTAAAAGCCAGAGGGATGTCACTAAATTGATTGCTTATTCTATATTTAATAAATTTATGTCAATAAATTAATGACTCGCTTTTCTTTAAGTGTTAATGATGATCTAGCATGGCCATGAGACCATTTAGAGACAAGTATTCCTAGTGCATCACTTAATGGGGTGATAAGAGCACTGTGATGGGGATATCTAGTACATGCAGTACAAGTTATGAAGGGGAAAAGAAGTGCCTTCCAAGTGTAAGAGTGTACACAATTGAGCAGCTTGAGATGCAGTTAACGTTTTCTTGCATGGAATAAAATATGCTTGTTTGCTAAACCTATCAACAATATTCCAAATCATGTCATGATTAGCTTTAGTGTTAGGTAAACTAGTGATAAAATCCATTGAGATCTGTTCCCATGGTTGTTCTAGAATTGGTAAAGACATTAATAAACCATATTGTTTACCATGGTGTCATTTAACTCTTTGGAAAATTAAGCATTCAGATACGAAGTTAGATACATCAGATTCCATGTGTGGCCAATAAAAATCTTCAATCAGTGTACATAAAGTAGAAATAATTCCTCTATGGCCTTGGTATGGGGGACAATGAATTTCATGCAAAACAAATGATCGAAATAGAACAGTTACACGTAATCTTTTTTCATAAAACATAAATCCATCAGTGTAAGACAATGAATCAATGGGAATCCAATTATTTGCAACTAATTTATTCCAATCAGCTTGAAAAGTAGGGTCTTGGTCATAGGTATCTTTCATAGGGAGAAGAGAGTCAAAATATATCACAGAAATATTATGGATAGTCGGTCTTCTACTTAAAGCATCGGCAACAACATTCTCTTTTCCGGGTTGATATTGTATGAGTGGATGAAAACTTTGAATAAAAGCAACCCATTTAATGTGTTGGTTAGATATTTGTGGTTGACTAGGGAGATGTTTAATGCTTTGTTGGTCAGTTTTGATCATGAATTCAGATCCCATTAAATAGTGTTTCCATTGACATAAAGCTTATACTACAACTAGCAATTCCTTATCATAGGTAGAATACTTAAGTTCAAAGGGTTTAAGTTTGCAGCTAGAGTAGGCTATGGGATGAGAATCTTGCATAAGGACTGTTCTTATTCCAAATCCACTAGCATCAGTAACTACTAGGAAAAATGGACTATTGAAGTCAGGTAATTGCAATATAGGAGCATGAGTTAAAGTATGTTTCAGTAAATCAAAGGACTTTTGTTGATTGTTGGACCAATGATACACAATGCATTTCTTTAATAATTTTGTCAAAGGTAATGCAAGCAATGAAAATTTTCTCACAAATTTTTTGTAAAGGTTAGCAAGAACTAAGAAAGAACGTAATTCGTGCACATTTTTAGGTATCGGCCACTTCAAAATTGCTTCTATCTTTTTAGGGTCAACTTTAATACCTTCAGATGAAACAATATGTGTTGGGGGTAAAGGTGCCTCCACCTAGCCGCCCGTGTATTACTACACTAACAGTCACCGCCACTGCACACTGCAGGTGGCAGGCGCCCGTCACCATCACTTTATTGTTTATTCTTTTAGTGATAGTTTGAATAAAGGAAGGTCCGGTCACACATTGTGACTGTTGGAGTTCCCATTTCTTGTCTCTCTCTTTCTTGCTCTTGCTCTCCTGCCATAGCTCTCGAGTGCAAGCTTCGATCCTTCTCACCTTTCAGCTAGTATCAGAGCATGGCTTCCCAAATCTTGAGCTTGGCTCGTGGCATTCTTAGCTTCCCATTGACTCTCCACTTGCATTGGGTCTCCTTCCCGACAGCCATAGCTCATTCTCTTGAGCTCCCGTCACTCCCCGGCTTCCCGAGCTTCTTCCCGGCCTATTGAGGCACCATCAGGGCATTGACATTGAGGTATTGCTTCATTATTTCAGAGATTTATTTCAGTCCACAGGTCTAGGCAAATAGGGTAGACACCATTGAAGCTTTCAACCTTCATATCTCTTTGCCACTGGTTGTGGGCTGCTAAAGGCTTATTCCCATGCCCCTTTGGCTCATGTTTGAGCCCTCCAACCACTCCAAATTTTCCACATGGACCAGCAAGAACAGAAACAACCCCACACAAATTTGAGCATGTTTTCTAGATAGCCACACAGTCAGCCACTTCATCTGCAGCTCCAGCTCCAGCTTTTGGCATCAAGCACTTGTTCAGGCTCCATTGTGGGCTTCTTGCACATGTATTGATACTTGGCATTGATCCTTTGAGATTAGGCATTGGTTGGTGGTTGAAAATAGTGTTTCAAGACTGTTATAAATAGTCCATAGAAATTTGATGCTAGTGCTACATTCACAGTTTATGCCTATGCTTGTTTGGGCATGACTACATAACCGGTTTGATGCCTATTGCATCCTGATTGATTGGGGGATTGAAGCTACATGTCATGCTATGATTTTGGCTTGATTGTAGGGCTATAAATACACAGTTTATAACAGTAAATGCATGCTGAATACTCTTGGGCTGAAGCTATCTTTCATGCTTTGACCTATGCCTATTGATTCTAGGTGTATGTCTTGGGCTATGCTATGATGTATTGATTATCGAGGGACGACTTCGAGCTTGTCATTGGATACGGATGCTTTTGGAAGCTTGAGCTTATTTCATCTTGCACTTATTGACATCGGTCTATGCTTGACAGTGGTCAGTTATATCTCTTTGGGTACATGCTTACCCGACGCCTATGGCTTGATGCATTTGTCTTGGCACAGTGTACCATGTACTTGTTGAGCTTTAGTGCTCTCTAAATACTTGGCTTGGATTCTCATTTTCTATTCCAAAATTTTTGTATTGGATGTCATTTTGGTTGTTAGAGATCTTTATTGGGATGTATGTCTTGCTCATGGATGCTACTTACAATTGCTTTGTAGCCATCATGCTCTTGGGATGCTATTGAGGCATTGTCTTGGTTACCTGTCTTTGGTACTTTGACTTGGTTTGATTGAGCTGTTGAGCTCGTTTATCTGCCTTTTGTGCCAGTGGGAGCATCTTGTATGCTTGACCGACATTGAGCAAGAGGTTTATGCTATTTGAGCATTTTGCAAATATTTGAGACTTTGGGATCTCTTACACTTAAATGTTGCATGGTTCATGCACTGATATCTTGGAGTTACTTTTGACCTGAGATTAGCTTTGCACTCTTTTGAGCATACACCTACTGGTGTTAGGTCTTGCTAGTGTTATGTATACTTTGCCCTATTGTCCAGGGGGTATGCCTACTCACACTAACGGATGCTTTGGTGACATGTTTGAGTGTTTGCTTAGGATCTTGATGACTGTTTGGTGCTGATTTATGCCCGTTTATGGCTGATCATGTCTTGGCTATCATTTATTGACTTGGTGGAGTGATTTGGTCAGCCATTGACTCTCACAGTACCCTACTGTCATTTATTACAGCAAGCATATAACTCCGGACTGACATGGATTTTTCATGTGAAAGATTCTGAAATGATGTACTTTCACTAGTACTTGGTGGGCAACAGCTTTGATTACACTTTTCTCGCCATTTTCTCTCGATGTTGGTGATTTTTTGGTCATTTTCTGTAGTAAACAACAAGCAATTTTTGAACTGCATGTAGTCTTCCCGCCTGCATTATGGCGAGTTCGTCCACTGATCATGCTATTTTCAACATCACTAAGCTTGATGGTACGAATTACTCTTATTGGAAGAGCCAGATTTGGTAGGTGTTGGTGCAGAAATTGCAGATCAAACCATTGAGGTTGAGCGGGCATCCGCCTGCAACTATGCCATATGAGGAATGGCATGAGCTTGATGAGTTATGCAAGTCCACTATTGTATTATCTCTCACAGAACAGGTTCATTACAATGTATTTGAGGAAGAATAGAGTGCATGGCAGTTGTGGGATAAAATCAAGAATCTCTATGATAAGAAAAGTCAGCG
This sequence comes from Lygodium microphyllum, assembly GCF_053477565.2. Taxonomy (NCBI): domain Eukaryota; kingdom Viridiplantae; phylum Streptophyta; class Polypodiopsida; order Schizaeales; family Lygodiaceae; genus Lygodium; species Lygodium microphyllum. The sequence continues at coordinate 122,081,383 of NC_141144.1, read as the reverse complement.
AGTCAGATGTATTGGCTGAAGCAACGTATGGATCTGTGCATGAAGGAGAATGTGACTATGTCTGCTCACTTGAGCCAGTTCCATGCTATACTCAAGAACTTGACTTCGCAAGACATCACTTTTGTAGAGGATGTCACTCCTCTTTTCTTGCTTGGTACTCTTAATGAGCAATGGAATGTATTCCGCACTGCATTATGTGTCTCTACTGCTAGCTTGAAATTATCTGATGTTGAGAGTGCTCTTCTGCAGGAAGAGGTTAATCGTAAGAATTTGGATGCCTCTCGTGTGTCACATGCTATGACAATCAGAGGCAGGAATGATGGATATGGAAAGCATGGCAGTGGGAGTGGTCGTGGATGGGATTCTTAGAAATCTCAATCCAAGTCTCGTGGGAAGTCACGTATCGAATTCCGTGGCAGGAATGTAGATGTTACTTGTCACCATTGTGGGAAAAAGGGCCATATTAGGCTAGAATGCCATGAACTACACAATGAAAGGCGCAAAGATAAGGGGAAAGACAAAGTGTAGGATAATTCTTTTGATCGCAGCATAGTGCCTGCAAAGTCCAATGTTAAAATTGAAGAGATCAATCTTATGCAGCCTGAGGATGTTGATGATGATTATATCCTTGCAGCTTCTTCTAGTGCTTCGCAAATGACGAAGATACACTCTATGTATGCATAGTGTTGGCTCTTGGACTCAGGTGCATCCTTTCATGTGACACCTTGCCGAGAGTGGTTTCATTCATACCGTATTGTTTTAGGTTCTGTGCGCTTAGGTGATGATAGTTCTCTTGATATTGTGGGCATTGGTAATGTAGGCTGTAGTTTCCTTCTGGCAGCAGTTTTGTTATGCAGGATGTATGTCATGTACCTGCTTTGACACGCAGTCTCATGTCACTTGGACAGCTTGATGACACAGGTTATCATGTATCTTTTGGAGACTCTGCATGAAAGATCACTCATGGCAGACTTGTGATTGCGAGAGGTGCCAAGGCTGGCAGCCTCTATCCCTTGATTGTATCCACTTCTTCCCTTGATCATGTTTTGTCTGTGGGTTCTATCCCACATGTATCTCTTTGGCATGCCCGTTTGGGCCATATGTCTTTGAAGGGAATGAAAATGCTTTCTGGTTTGTAGTACTTACCGCCCCTTGACTATGCATGTTTTGATTCATGTGAGCATTGTCTTTATGGCAGACATACTAGGTCTATGCATAAGAAGTCTGGTAGGCCACGCATGAGTGAGCCCTTGGCATTGGTACATTCGGATGTCTATGGGCCCATGCCTTCTTAGTCTATAGGTGGTGCAAAGTATTTTGTTACTTTCATAGATGATTTTTCATAGAAAGTTTGGGCTTATCCCATTAAGTTGAAATTTGATGTCTTGGCTATGTTTTAGAGATGGCTTGCCTTGGTTGAGAACTAGTCTGGGTATAGGCTAAAATGCCTAAGGATAAATAATGGGGGTAAGTATGTCTCACATGCTTTTGAGCAGTTATATGATGAGAGGGGTATTAAGCATCAGTTGACCACCCCCTACACCCCCCCAGAATGGTTTGGCTGAGCGGATGAATAGAACCATCCAAGAGCGTGTATGCAGTATGCTTAGCCATGCATGCCTACCATCATAGAGCTTTTGGGCTGAGGCAGTTAGTACAGTTGTGCATATCATAAACAGATCACCTTCTAGTGGTTTGGATTTCCAGGTTGCAAAGAAGGTATGGACTGGGAAACCTCCCTCTTATGCGCATCTCCATGTCTTTGGATGTGAGGTATTTTGCCATGTGCCCAGGGACAAGAGAAGTAAGTTGGATCCTAAGAGTGTCAAATGCATTTTCCTAGGTTATGGGGATGCATGCGAGATGGGTTATCGTCTCTGGGATCCGCAGGCGCAGAAAGTCATCCGCAGTCATCATGTAGTATTCCATGAAGACAAGATGCATAGGCAGCCTGAGAGAGTTGTTGAGATCTGTAGGGTCATATTTTAAGAGGAGCCAAGAGCTCCCGCACAGCTAGTTGGACAACCTACAGGTGCAGCAAATGCTCATGGTCAAGGTGTTGGACAGGCAGCTGGGCATGCAACTAAGCCTGCCGTGAGATGATCTACTAGAGACAGATGTCCACCTGATAGATTTCAGCCCTCAATGCATTATGTCTTGGTTACAGATGCAGGAGAGCCTTTCACTTATGATGAGGCTATGCGCAGGGGTGATAGTCACTCTTAGGAGAGGGCTATGCAGTCTGAGATAGACTCCTTGCATAAGAATGAGATTTGGGATTTGGTTTCTTTGCCTACGGGCAAGAAGGCTTTGCCATGCAAGTGGGTGTACAAGCTGAAAAGTACCCTTGGACACCCTATAATGTGTCTCCCCTGTCCATTTGTAGGACACATCTTAGTAGCCCATCGAGAAGAGAGTCTAGAAAGCTCCGCCCGGCACTCCACAAGGAATGTCACGGGGTTTGCGATCTAGGTCTTCCCGAGTCTTCCATGAAGCGGAAGCATTCCGACCGTTCCCACTTAGGACTGACCTGAATCAGGGTTCTCTTAATGGTCGAATTCCTAGGAGGTAGCTAATGTCGAGCCCAGTCGAACTACTTGTTCAGAAACATCAGGGTCAAAGCGGATTTATACTGCACTTTGTTCAAGGAGAATGAAAAACGAGAGGGATGCGAAGCTCGACCTCTCTGCCAGTAAGGCATAGTCCCATTCCCTTCCCCTAAAACAACATAAATCGGGACTCTAGCTCTATAGATTCTAGGTCATTGTTACCTCGCTGTCAATTCCTTTGAGAAAAGTTCATGGCCAACTGGGACCACCCTTCCATAGGATGGACCTAGGGTCACATCCACCACACTTTCCTTGGGTTTCTTTAGTTATCTAATTACCTACCACGTTTAGTTTGACAAGCAAAAACAACTTCCTTAATTAACCAAATTAACCACTGGTTCCTTCACGTAACTTAGGCACTGATGTAGAAAAACAATGTCAAGCAAGTTCCTTTTTCAACATTTGATCTTTATTTATCAGTCTTTTGAATACATCAAATAAACTTGCCCGAAGGCTATTCCAGTAATCCTCAGGGATCGCTATTCCAAGTTCCGACCGTTGACTAGTATGCGAGCCTTAATATCCCATCTTGAGTCACGTCCACCTCTTGTGCAAGATCCGGAGGCAAGGGATTTACGGCCAGAGCCTCCCCTGGCACCCAAGCATCCTCCTGCTCCAAGTAGCACCCACGGAGAGATCTCTCATGGCGGGTTCGGTCTATTAGAATATCAAGCTTATACTATTCTCCTGTTAGTATGTATGACCGACATTAGTCTTCTCCAGTTGTATCAACAAGTGTGGGACATTAAATAAGTCGGTGGTCTTAGACCCAGTGCGAATGGTCCTACGGACCTTAGTACTATTGTATACACTTACTCTATGTGTGTGGTAAAGTAAGAATGAATGAATGAAGAAGATGAGAGCATGCTTGCTCCTCACTGATTCTCTGCCTCTCTGAATCTCTACATGGTATCAGAGCACCCATGACTAGGCTCTGTGAAGATTATCATTATGGAAGAAGACCTGGAGATTGAAGGAGAAAGACCTACTATGTAAAAGGACTGACTGACATTGTTTCTATAGAGGTATGTATTGAATGCATCTTCATTATACTTGAAGGAGAGTGTGTCAGGACTTGTTTGGAGCCTTGTAAAGGCTTGGTTGATCATCATTGAGTGGATATACATTGAAGTGATCATCACTGTGAAGAAGGAGAAGCCCAGATCTGTCCACACAAACTGTGCCAGTTTGTTGATCTGCATATGCTGGCTGAATAAGCACATTGGAAGGGAATGGAGCACTTAAATCCTTGCTAAATCATCATTGGAAGATGGTTTATTGTTCTGGAATGCTAACCCATGATGTAGAGCTCATCAATGAGCTGTGGCAATTGATCACAGATCTAAAAATAGTGAAGACCTGCTGTAATCACGGTGCATACAACATACACTTGATTCTACTCAAGAGCCTTGAGCTTCTTGGCATGCTCAGGAGAACTTGTTGAAGCATATACATGCTCTGGGAACCATATGCATTGTCTGAAATGGTTATGGACTGAAGTTATTGAATGAAATTCTCAGTTTTGGGAAGTCAATGACAGGCTGAAAACTGTCATCATCATATAGTCGGTGCCTTGAAGAAGTACAGGTTTTTTGTTACCTACAGGGAGTTGTATGGTACGGGATATGAATGTTGAATGCTATAAGCATTGATATGAGCATTGAAAGCTCTTAAAAATTGAAGTCTAAATCTAGAAACAAAGGTATTCACAAGGTATTGGTTGGTCATAAACAGTGAATGCATTATATGACATTGCCTCTTACAGATAGAGTGTTTGCAGATGCTTGTTTGGTCATGTATTGACATGTACACACACTGGCATAGGTATGAAGTGCAATCAGTGAGTAGATTTATGTCACTTGTACTTGCTGGATATGCACTGTCTTGTGCTCGTATGGTTATGCTTGGACTGCTACATGTACTAGTAGCTGTCTATGAAGGTTTGGGACATGTATGACATGTATATGACTTAGTTTTGGCTTTGAATAAGTTGCTGGTCACTAATAGTTTATAGTTTTCAGACTGTATGTATTTACCCTGGCAGTGAGGTTGCAAGAGGTTAAGTTGAAGCAACTCCAAAGCATATGTCTTGACTGTTATACTTATGAGTTAGACCACTAGTTGTGGACTATTTTGAGCTGTCATTGGGCTGAAATACCCTGGTTTTTTACTGCAATTAATTGCAAAAAACGGTCATAAACAGTTGAGGATTGAACTTGGTCATTGAACTTGGTCAGTCATACTTGGTTTGTAGGTGGCAAAGTCTAGAACATGGCAAATGCAGAAAGGACAGACAACATAACCCAGATAGTGGGGGAAAAGCTTGATAGTAACAATTATGCCATATGGAAGTTCCGCATGGAGAACTTCTTAATAGGGAAAGGCTATTGGGAGTTGGTGACTGGAGCGGAAACTGAACTTGAGCTCCTGGATCGACCTACGGCTGATTAGAGACGATTACACCAAGCTTGGATAGAAAGAGCCCGTAGAGTCTTGCACAGGCTCTCTTTATGTATCTCAGATGCCATGGTAATTCAGATAATGAACTGCAACTCTCCTAAGGATGCATGGGACACTTTGGTCAAGTATTATGGCACAACCACAAGTGCCAGGAAAATACAGTTGAAGCAAAAGTTCAACAACATGGAGAGGAAGAGCAGATCTATACAGGATTATGTCACGGAGGTTAAGACCATTGCAGATCAGTTGGCATCTGTTGGTTCACAGGTTGAAGATGAAGACATGGTTGCTATGACCTTGAATGGCTTGGGGCCTGAGTATAAGTCTTTTGTCACCTCTGTGTCTGTGCGGGCTAAAATTCCTGATTTCAATGAGTTGGTTGCATTGCTTATCCATGAAGAGGTTAAGCTTGGCTTGGCTACAGGATCTAGCAATTCTAAAATCAAGGATGTAGTTTTCTATTCCAATCAACACGGCCGTGGAAACCGTGGTAGAGGCTATGGATCTGGTAGAGGAGGCTAGCAAAATGCATCCTATGGCAATAACAATCAGCAGGGTATCGAATGCAAGAGGTGGTGGAAACTTTAGAGGCAAGGGGAGATCTAGCCCTAGAGGAAGAGGCTCCTGGCAACAGCAGTGTCCATCTGACAATCCGAACAAGGATAAGGATTGTCATTACTGCGGGAAGTATGGGCATATTGCAAAGGATTGCTGGAAGAAGTAGGGCAATTAGAAAGGCAAACAACATGGACATTTTGCTACATCTAGTCAGGCAGATGATACTTCAGGAGATAGATTGTTTGCCATGTAGTATGTAAAAGACAGAGTTGCTGGAAAATCCACTGATGATGTAGTTTGGTATATTGATTCAGGGGCATCAAACCATATGACTCCTCATGGTGATTGGTTCACTGATATGGTGGCTGAAAAAAATGGCATGTCTGTATAGGTGATGACATGCAGCATAGCATTGATCATAAAGGCAAAGTGCCTCTTGTGGTTTATGATGGCAAAAATTAAAATTTGCATGATGTATTGCATGTTCCTTCAATTACAAAGAACCTATTGTCTGTTGAGCAGAACTTGAAGTTTAGATTCAACAAGCATGGTTGCTTTATTGAAGAGTTTGGTAATGGATGCAAGTTGATAGCTCATGGTCACAGGAATGGCAGAATGTTTACTCTTGATGATACCTTGCCAAAGCTGAATTCAGCCATGTTTGCCCATGGTTCTACCACTATCAGAGACTTGGAAATTTGGCACAAGAGAGTGGGGCATGTAAATTTGCAAAGGCTACAAACTATGCAAAAAAAATAGCTGGTTATAGGTTTACCCAAGTTCCAATATTCAGATATTGGTCATGTATGTGATGCTTGCCAGTTTGGTAAGCAATCAAGGTTGCCATTTGTCAGGCATGCAAAGAGCTCACCTTCCACTGACACCAGTATGTCAGTGAGGGGGAGATATGATGTCGCGGACAAAGGAAAAGAGAAAGTTACTAAGGATGTATTTGAGATGATGACACCTGGTAGGATGACTTCCGGATATGAGTCTACTGACACTTTAGATAGTGAACTTGGTATTCTGACTGTCTATACACCTAGCACAAGGCAGAGCAGGTACATTCCGCCTCATGAGAGAGGGGAATCGAGCAGTGCACCACAACTTAGATGCTCACAGAGGGTCACATACCCTGTTGATAGGTTGACATATAGTGGCTACACTGCAAAGCATTATGCTTACATGACAAAAGTGATGGAGATCAAAGAACCAGGTACATATGCTAAAGCAGTGGAAAATGAGAACTGGTGTGCAGCCATGGATGAAGAAATGAATGCCTTGGCTGAAAATAAGACATGGGATCTTGTGCCATTGCTTGAAGGAAAAAAGACCATTGGCTGTAAATGGGTCTACAAAATCAAATGCAAGTCGGATGGCAGTGTGGAAAGGTACAAAGCCAGGCTGGTTGCTAAGGGGTATGTCCAACAGTATGGACTTGATTATGAGGAAACATTCATCCCTGTTGCCAAGATGGAAACCATACGCACTGTGATTGCCTTGGCTGCTGCTAGAGGCTAGAAATTACAGCAAATGGACGTTAAGAATGCATTTCTTAATGGTGACTTAGCAGAGGATGTCTATATGGTTCAGCCACAAGGATATGTTTACCCTGATTTTTAGCATTATGTATACAAACTGAAAAAGGCACTGTATGGGCTGAAGCAGGCTCCAAGAGCTTGGCATGCTAGGATCAATAAGTACTTGCAAAGGTTGGAATTTACTGTAGGTAGGGCTGATCATAGCCTATTTACAAAGAAGATTGACAATGGCTTGGTAGTGCTGGTCATATATGTTGATGATTTGATAATCACTTGTAATGATGACTTGGGCATACAGCATGTAATGAAAATGTTGAAATCTGAATTTGACATGAAAGATATCGGTGAGTTGAAGTACTTTTTGGATATTGAGGTAATCAAGGCTGAAAATAGTTTATGGCTGATGCAGAAACATTATGCCATGGAAATGTTGAAGAAGTATGGCATGGCTGAATGCAAACCATTGGATACACCTCTTGATCAAAATGTCAAGTTGGACATTAGCACTGGAGCTGAAATTCAGGATGTGACTATGTACATGCAGATGGTTGGAAGTCTGATCTACTTGACCATCACTAGGCCAGATTTGAGTTATGCAATTGGACTCATAAGTCAGTTTATGCAGAAGCCCAAGAAGCCACATTTGGATGCTATTAGGCGGATTATGAGATATGTTAAGTCCACTGTAGATTATGAGTTGTTCTATATGAGAGATAAGCCCTTGAAACTAGTTGGATACACATATGCGGATTGGGCAGGATGCTCATATGATTGCATATCTATGGTTGGTTATGCTTTTGTCCTTGGAAGTGGCATGATCAGTTGGAGTAGCAAGAAGCAACCAACAGTTGCATTGTCTAGTACACTGAGGCAGAGTACAGGGATGCTGCATTGGCAGCATGTGAGATTTCATGGCTGCTCAAGCTTATGGCTGATTTGGATATTCAGGTAGATACTCCAGTGACCTTATTATGTGACAATCTCAGTGGTGTACTCATATCAACGAATCCAGTATACCATGCCAGGACAAAACACATAGAGATACACTACCATTTTATCAGAGAGATGGTTCTTGGAGGGAGAGTATATCTTATGCATGTGAAGACTGATGAACACGTTGCAGATATATTTACCAAGTCTTTGGGTAAATATAAGTTTAGTAGTTTTAGACAGCTACTTGGAGTTCATTAGATGATTTGAGCTTGAGGGGGAGTGTTAAAATATCAAGCCTATACTATTCTCCTATTAGTATGTATGACCGACATTAGTCTTGTCCAGTTGTATCAGCAAGTGTGGGACATTAAATAAGTCGGTGGTCTTAGACCCAGTGTGAATGGTCCTACGGACCTTAGTACTATTGTATACACTTACTCTATGTGTGTGGTAAAGTAAGAATGAATGAATTAAGAAGATGAGAGCATGCTTGCTCCTCATTGAGTCTTTGCCTCTCTGAATCTCTACATGGTCCACGTACCCAGCACGGCTAACAACCCCCTTGGATAGGGTCAGGCAGACAGTTGGAGGTAACTGGTACTGCCTCTCCCTCCAGGATTTCAACCTAAAGCATTAGTTATTTTTTCTGAATTAGTTTTTTGAGCAAAGAAGTACAAACAGTGCACCTAAGTGTACAATCAAGAACATTCCAGTGGTCGTTTATACGGCCAACTGCTAAGGTGTGATTCCTTCTCCCCGAATGCTTCCAGCATTCGATCTTGGATCAATCACGGCTTGGCAAGATCCCAAGGGTTTCATAAGCTGAGTTGCTTGTTTAACCTCTTTCCTTGGGTTAGGGTTTATACCTTGTTGACCCAAATTGGCAATACCTTAGGTTTCCTTATATTGAGGTCAATAAATCCTGGGTAACCTTGTCACCCTAACTTAGTTGGTCAATTACTTTCTTGGCAATTCATTACTTCTTTGGCTTGGAAAATTAGTCCCAAGGAAGAGTGAGTGGCAGGATGACTACTCATCTTCTAGAAAATTACTTGTAATTTGAACTCGCCAAACTTGGTCTAAGGAGTGGCAATACTATTTTGTGATTAGACACAAGACCATACGACGTTGCAGCTTGTTGCACGAAATAGGTGTCAGGACCTAGCCTGTGGGATTATTTTTCTCATCACACGGTATTCCTTGGTCAAGAATACCTTTGATTAAGATGTAGGGTCTGGGAGTCCTCTTGACCTATTCCAAACCCTAACCCTACTAGGCCGATAAATATTTTGGCCCTAGGGTTCCTAGATTCCTGTGGAAATCTTGCATTTGATCAACTGATCCTTAGGATGAGAACCCTAGATCATTCTTGTACAGACGATTAGACAATCCTAACATTTCGAGAATGTGGGTAGGACCTTTAGGATTGGAAATATTAAATCGGCATCCTAAGTGCGATACTAGGCAGAATTTTACATAGCTTAACCCTACCTAGCACATTGAGGTGACCATCATATGCTAACTAATCATTCCTTTATGAATTTCATGTAGGCTACTCATTTACACGCGAATTACTTAGTTGATCTAACCAACCTATGATTAACGATGATCTTTCCTTTAAAGATGCAAATACTTTCTTATAAATTTGCAAGTACTTTCCCCTAAAAGATGTAAGTAATTGCAAGATAGGTGAGATGCATCATTCCATGCGAATATGCAAATTCAAGACCATAGACCTCTTTGCAACTATAGAATCTATAGTGATCTTTTCTTTTCCTTGCCTTATGTGACGTTGATTTACATTCAGAACTATTCTTATAAACCCTATGTTTAATGTAACAAAATCAAAGCTTTAATATCTTTAATGAAGATGCATTCAAACTTTGATAAAAGAACTCCATGCATGAGTGAATGCCATGAGTCCATCATTGATTTAATCCTTCCTTTAGCACTTAACCCAACCTAAAATGTAACTATCATCGCATGCAATTTGCAAAGTTCATAAATCCTTTCCATGCATTGCGACTATTCGGATATCATTTAATGACCATCTACGATTATCTTTTACATGAGCCATAACTAGGAAATTATTATATAAGTGCATTATGTGTTGTATGCCCTATCCTTTGCGAGATGCAACTTGGACATCTTCGCTCGATTTCATCTTTCAACTTTGCAACATACATTCAAAAATGCAACTACCCTTGACCACGGAAGTGTATGCAACTGAACTATGTAGATCGAATGAGTATATAAATTTCCTAAGGCATTTAAACTTCCCTACGAGAATTTAAAACATGCTTAATGCATCTTTTCCATGGGCAAATATTTTCGAAACTTGGGCATTAAGAATCGGGGTGTTGTCCACTCTTGTACTCGAGGTGGAAGCTCCCGCATGCACCGCTCTCGACTTTTGCTTAGGAGCCATCGACGCAGTAGACTTCAACTCCGTGAACTCTCCTTGCCCCTTGTCCGATTTCCAAACTCCCTACTGCCCGAGATTCTTTCTCTGTGCAGAAATTGGGCCTTGCAAGGCATGGTTTTAAGAAAAATCGGAGGCACGGGGTGAACTAGGCCTAGAAGCTTCAATAGAAGCTTCCAAACTTCTGGAACAACCAGGGAGATGACATGGAGAGGGTAATGATGGTGAAGATGACGATGAGGGAGATGAGGACGAGGACGATGATGATGATGATGATGATGATGATGATGATGATGATGATGATGATGATGATGATGATGATGATGATGGTGGTGGTGGTGGTGGCGCAGTAGCAGGCGGTGGCGCAATAGTCCTGGCGATGGCAGTAGGCGGGTGGGTAGCTCCATAGGGTGGCGGGCAGCAGCACGATCCTTCCTCCTCCCTCCCTCAAGCTTGGGAGGGGGGGTTATATGGGGTGAAGGGGGGGAAGTGGCCACACAAGTGACAGTTGCATGCCTCCCTCCCCCATGCCCCTCCATGACATTACTCATACTCCCTCTCCCCACCATGCAACAGCTGAAGGGGAGGGGGTTTAATAAAAAAAATTACACTTAATTCATTATCTTTTTGCCCCATGAAGGGGTGTTCCTGCGGAGGCCTACGGTGGCTTGCGATTTTTGAGCCACGGTTGCATATGCACTACGCGGAAATGGTATTGTAAATGCACGATGCTGGAGCACTTAAGCCAGTGTATCGTTATTGTGGGAGATTACTTTCGGTTGCTTTTTGCGTGGGGTGTGCAGGGTCTAGGGTCATTAATATTTCATAGTAGAAATATTACAACCCCAAGCCGACATACAAGGCTAGATTGGTAGCAAAGGGTTTTAAGCAGGAGCATGGTGAGGACTTTGATGAGGTTTTTTCTCCTGTGGTTAAGATGACCACCCTGTTCTTAGTCTTGGATTTGGTTGCTCAGCTTGACTTGGATTTATACCAGTTGGATGTCAAGAGGGCTTTCTTACATGGGGACTTGCATGATGAGATTTATATGAAGCAGCCTAAGGGCTTTGCAGAACCTGGCAGGGAGTACCTAGTGTGCAAATTAAAGAAAAGTCTTTATGGCTTAAAACATGCACCAAGGGAGTGGTATCATAAGTTTGATTCCTTTATGCAGTCACAGGGCTACAGCAAGAGTGCTATGGATCTGTGTCTTTATAGAAGAAAGCCCATGATGGTTCTTTATTGATTTTGGTACTCTATGTGGATGATATGTTAATAGCAGGGAAAGCTCATGATAAGCTAGATGCTCTTAAAGCTCAGCTCAAGAAGAGCTTTGAGATGAAAGATCTGGGATAGGCCTCTCACATACTTGGTATGCGCATTCGACGAAACAGGCATCAGGGACTCCTCTACTTGTTGTCAAGATTGTGGGAGAGAAGGAAGGAGTCTCACTCGTAGCTTTCTTGCTTGCACAATGGGGGAATACACACAAGGATGGAGGCTGAAAACAGTTTTCCTCTTCTTAGTTGTGTAAGCCAAAAAGAACTCACATACATAGAAATAGAAGAACCCTATATATGGGTCTCAAACCAAAGATAACTAACTAAGGTGGCATACTAACTGAGCCACGAACTAGAGTAGATAAGGATAGCTATCATCTAGCTATTATTCATGGGCGGTGTACTAACCGCATCTGCAACTGACAAGTCGGTGACATAAATACACAACGGTCACCCTGGCGTATCACGAGTGGAGCTTGATATCTCAACACTCCCCCTCGAGCTCAATCCCAATTCGTGTACACCAAGCAGGTCTCTGAGCTTGCGCAACTTCTCTGCGCCCAATGCCTTCGTGAATATGTCAGCTACCTGATCCTCTTTGCCGACATAAACTAGATCAATAAGACCTAGTAAAACCCTCTCCCGCACATAGTGATAATGCACCTCAATGTGCTTTGTTCTAGCATGATAGACTGGGTTATTTGCCAAGTGTATACTACTCATGTTGTCACAATAAATGACAACTGGCCCTGATGCATATCATAAAGTAGCTTATGCAACCAAGCTACCTCACATGCAGCCATTGCTGCACCCCTGTACTCAGCCTCTGTGCTCGATAAGGCAACTGTAGCTGTTTCTTGCTGCTCCAAGTGACTGCAGCACTCCCAAAAGAGAACACATATCCACTGGTAGATTGTCTATCAGAAATTCTACCAGCCCAATCAGCATCAGTGTATCCATGCAACTGTATCTGAACCCCAGTCTCATAAAATAGTCCATACTGCAATGTGGACTTCACATACCTGAGTATGCGTCTAGCCGCATCCAAATGCGGTTTCCTTGGAGCCTGCATAAACTGACTTACCAATCCAACAACATAGCTCAAATCAGGCCTGGTAATAGTCATATAAATCAATCTTCCTACTATGCGTCTGTCATAGTAGCGTCTTCCAGAAGCTCACCTGCATCTGCGCTCAGCTTCACATTCTGCTCCAAAGGAACTGAAATAGGCTTACAGCCTGTCATTCCATATTTGGATAGCATGTCCAATCCATACTGCCTCTGCAAGAGCTGTATCCCACTTGGTGATCTAATCACCTCAATGCCCAAGAAATAACGCAGCTCTCCCAAATCCTTCATCTCAAACTTCTGCTTCAATAGCATTTTCACATGAAGGATATCTTCATCACTGTCACCTGTCATAATCAAATCATCAACATAAATGACAAGTAGATAATATCTTTCTCTGTTTTTCTCACATAAAGTGAGAAATCTGCCTTGGAAATCTGAAAGCCAATAGTGACAAGATACTATCCTATCTTGTCAGACCATGCTCTAGGTGCTTGCTTCAAGCCATACAAGGCTTTCTTCAACCTGCAAACAAACTCAGGATGAGCAGCATGCACATAACCTGGTGGCTGCTCCATATAGACCTCTTCTTGCAAATCACCATGCAAGAAGGCATTCTTTACATCCATCTGATGTAAAGACCATCCCTTTGATGCAGCCATAGCAATGACTGCTCTTACGGTTGCCATCCTTGCAACCGGACTGAATGTTTCTTCATAGTCAATGCCATATGTTTGTGCATACCCCTTGACTACTAATCTTGCCTTGTATCTGTTCACAGAACCATCTGCATTGTGCTTCACCTTATAAACCCACTTACAGCCAATTGCATTCTTACCTTTAGGCAAAGGTACCAATTCCCATGTAGCATTTGCTTCCAAGGCATCCATTTCTTCATCCATGGCTTTCTCCCATTTTTCTTTTCCCATGGCTTGCTCAAAAGAAGTGGGTTCTGGTTCCTGTATCACTTTGACCATATATGCATAGTGAATGGCTGTAAATCCATCATATTTCAACCTATCCACAGGATACCTAGCTCTCGTAGACCTGCACAAAATAGATTCACTCCCAGGTGCTCTCAAAACATCCCTGGTCTTCCTTACTCCAGGTGTAACAATAGAAGGAATACCCAACTCATCATCAATGCTCTGTTCTGAACCACTGGATTCACCATCCACATAAGAGTAACCTGCATTCACATCAAACATGGGCTGATCAACCTTCTCTTTTCCTTTTCGTGATACTTGCATACCACTATCTGCATTGCTTTGAGAAGATTCTCCTGATCTCAATCTGCCTGTCCATGGCGAAGAATGTGAACCACTGCTAAAGGACGCTCCAGGTCCACTAATATTTTGTGAATGCTGCTGTGAATTCTATGCAGCATTACCATTTTGTGCATCTACATCATCAATCACATTTACTGGTTTATACCAGCTACTCATCTCATCAAAAACAACATCTCTGCTCACTATAAACTTACGAGTAGAAGGGTTATAGCATCTATATCCTTTTTGCTGCATAGAGTAACCAATAAAGATGCACTTCTCAGCTTTTGGATCCAACTTGGATCTCAACTCATCTGGCACTGTACATAGGAAATGCAACCAAAAATTTTCAAATGAGAAATATCTAGTTTTCTACCAGTATACCTCTCCTCTGGAGTCATCCCATGTATTGCTGCAGTGGGAGTCCTGTTCATTATATAGACTGTTGTAGCAACTGCTTCAGCCCCAGTAAAAATCTGGCAAGTCTTTTTCGTTGAGCATGGCACGAGATACCTCTCCAATATGCCTGTTTCCTTTCTGCAATTCCATTTTGTTGTGGGGTATGACTGCATGAATATTGTTGCTTTATGCCATGCTCTTGCAGGAACCTTGCAAACTCATTTGAGAGGTACTCTCCCCCTCCATCTGACCTTAGGCATTTTATTTGCAGGCCTGTTTCTTTTTCAACCATAGCTTTAAGAGTTTTGAAATGCCCAAAAACTTCACTTTTCTTTTTCATAAAATACACCCAAACTTTTCTGCTATAGTCATCAATAAAAGTGACAAAATAATGACAATCTCCAAGAGATGCAGCTTTAGTAGTCCACACATCAGAGTGGATTAATTCCAATGGCTTCTCACTCTCTTGAACATGTCTAGGAAATGGTTTCCTTGCCTGTTTTCCAAACTGACAGGCTTCACATACCTTATGCATTTCTGCAACCTTGAATTTAGGCAATCCTGCAATAATATATTGGGCCTGCATTGATTTAAGTCATTGTACATTAACATGACCAATGCGTTTACGCTAGATATCAATATCTGCAACTACACCGGTCCCATGTGCAAACATTGCTGCACTCAATTCAGACATGTCTGCATCCAACGTAAACATTCTGCCCTTCTTCTTTCCTTTTGCTATCAAGCGACCTATATTTTTCATATCCTCAACAAATCATCCATGAGGATTAAATCTGATCTGCAAGCCCTGCTCAACCATTTGACCAACAGAAACCAGATTCTTGGTGATATTCGGGACATGAAATACATCGAACAGGTATTTCTTTTTCCCATCCTGCATAGACAAAGGAAATTTTCCAATCTGCACAATAGGATGTGCAGTATCATCACTAGTCTCCACAAATCCTGGTTTTTCCATTTTTCTTGCATCCTCCATCCATTCTGCTTGACCTGTCATGTGGTTTGATGCACCTGAGTCAACATACCATACATCATTGCTTTCTTCTGCACTTGTCACAGAATTGTTCATGTGCTGTACCATAAACAAATGCTCATTTCTGTCATCACCCTATCTACTAGAAGATGGATAATTCCCTTATTGCAGTTTTCCATTCATGATATCATTCTGTTTTTTATAGCAGTCTTTAGCCATATGACCCATTTTACCACAGTAGTAGCATTCAACATTACTATTTGCATTTTGGCCTCTTTGCCATCCACCACGACCTCTTTGGCTCCCCCTGCCTCTAGAGTTACCACGTCCTCCTCCATAGGACTGGTTTTCTTGAGTTTGCTGCATATTCTGATTTCTACCACGGCCTCCAGATCGGCCTCCTCTACCTCTGCCTCTACCTCTTCCAGCATTTAAGTAGAAGACAGCTTCTTTTGAAGTTCCTCCTGAAGAAGATGCACCACCATTTCTCTGCTCCTCAGAAATTAGAAGAGCAATCAACTCCTCAAAATCAGGAAATCTTTCACGGATGGAAATCGATGTTCGGAATTGTGCACAATCCTTTCCTAGACCATTCAAGGTCACAGAAACTAAATCATCATCTTCCACTGGCGACCCAATGGAAGCAAGTGCATCTGCAATCTTCTTCAGCTTCATGTGGTAGTCATTGATGCTCATATTTTCTCTTTGCACATTATGCAACTCTTTCTTGAGCTGCATTTTCCTGGCTTGCGTATTTGTGCTATACATTTTTGACAAAGTATCCCATGCCTCCTTTGGCGTACTTGCATCTTGAATATGCACAATCATAGAGTCTGAAATGTTGATAGACAGCCAGTACATAACTTTCCTAGCTCTCTCATGCCATGCTTTAAATGCCTGCATTTGTTGTTGATTGGGAACATCACGAAGAACTGGTTCTTCTTCATTTCCTGCAACAAATTCCCAATATCCTTTTCCCATAAGGAAATTCGTCATTCTAAACTTCCATGCTTGGAAGTTGTTCTTGTCAAGCTTTTCAGTGACAATCTGTGAGAGAGAATCAGACGCCATTACAGAACACTGCAAAAAAAATCTGTCACTACAAAGAACACAGCTTCAGCCTCACAAGGGCTAATCTGCAAAACTAACGAAAATGGTATTTGACCACACAGTCACTTCCTAGTGACGATTTTGTATCAACAGGCAACAAGGATGATTCTGTAACTCCCAATGTCTCTGCGTAGGCATACAATGCAATTTCTACAGTAACTTTTCACCAACCTATAGAACAGTGGTTGCACAGCATAAAACTGGGCCTTTTCCTGAGTGCGTGCAGAAAACTTTCGCCTCCAAAATATGCCCCGAAATGGCCTCAAATAAAAAAAACAGGGTCACCGCGAGGGGCGTCTCAACCTAAGACAATGCACTCTTGCAATTTCCGGCTGTGCTACCTGCAGAGATCTGCTCCCAAAACAGAAAATGAAAGCAACACTGCTTCTCTTACCAGAACACCGCGAGCTTGGCTTGCTTTCTTGAGCTCCTTACCACGAACAAGGCTCTTATACCATGTCAAGATTGTGGGAGAGAAGGAAGGAGTCTCACTCATAGCTTTCTTGCTTACACAATGGGGGAATACACACAAGGATGGAGGCTGAAAATAGTTTTCCTCTTCTTAGTTGTGTAAGCCAAAAAGAACTCACATACATAGAAATAGAAGAACCCTATATATGGGTCTCAAACCAAACTCAACTAACTAAGGTGACATACTAACTGAGCCACGAACTAGAGTAGATAAGGATAGCTATCATCTAGCTATTATTCATGGGCAGTGTACCAACTGCATCTGCAACAACTGACAAGTCGGTGACATAAATACACAACGGTCACCCTGGCGTATCACGAGTGGAGCTCCATATCTCAACACTTGTCACAGAGAAAGTACATTCATAAAGTCCTTGAGTGCTTTCGCATGCAGGACGTAAAGCCTATTGACTGTCCATTGCCTTCTTATGTGAAGGTATCACAGGCTGATTTTTCGCAGACAAATGAGCAGAGGGCGGAGATGGCCAAGATTCCCTATGCATCCACAGTGGGCAGTCTTATGTATGCCATGATAGCCACTCGTCCAGATATTGCATTTGTAGTTGGTTTTGTGGCACGCTATATGGCTACACCTGGCAAGAAGCATTGGGATGCCGTGAAGGGTATCATGAGGTACCTGAAGGGCACTGCAGATATGTGCATATGGGGTACACTGACTCTAATTATGCAAGACATGCAGATAGTGGAATGGCAATTCCAGTACAAAGTATACATAGATTGGAAACATGACATAGTCTACTATGGTAACAAGTTAAAGCGAGGATGTGTCCCATTTGCCACAATAGGTACCTATATGGCAGCTAAAACCCGTGAATTCCCAGTGCTAGAAAGGGGAGGTTAATAGAGTGCTAACAATGACAGAGTGGTTGAACAAAGTAATGAATCCACTCAAACCATTGAAGAAATTAACACAACATCCAAAGCCACCTAGAGTTCTAGTTTCACCATCAAAATAGCTTGAAAAGGAATATAAATCATGTCAATAACAAATAGATTTGGATTTCAAAACTCAATTCAAGGATAATTCCAAGAAGATTTGGATACCCAACCATCTCCACAAGAATGCCAACCCTACAAAACCACCACAAAGAGAAAGCAGTTCCTTAGGTTACTTAGAAGAAAAGCATGAAGATCCAAGAAACTCAAGCATCAACACAAGGACAAAGGAAAGAAAATGGAGCAATATTGAATGAAATCGATGTGGATTTTGAAATTCCATGTTAGATGCTCATATAAGATAAACAAAGAATATAAATCCTAAATCAAGTCAAATCATGAAGAAGTTGTGCTTTTTCTCAAAATCAATTGGTCTTTAAGATTCATATGAAATATGAGAGTTCAAATCTACAGTTTTTTTCCAAAATCCCTTTCATGACACCCCTATGTAAATTGAGTGACAAATATTATGGTCCAGGTAGGTGAGCCACATATTTTTGAAGGGCTTAAAGGTGACTTTGTCATTGTAAATAAAAAAACCTCTATCTTCTTGAGATTTCTCATTTAGGTTGTTCCTTGAGATTTATGAAACTTATTCACAATATAAGATCAAAAAATAAAATATTACACTAGGAAAATACAAGCAAAAGTGTGAAGTATGGATGCTTTGAATTTATGTAGGGTGATATGTACTCATCTTTTTTAACATTTCAGCCTAGAAAATCCATGTGGGCTTGTCCCAACTAATATGAGTGTCCATGTGGTTATATGCATGAATCCAATGAGGAAGAGGTGAATTCAAAAATTCATGATACACACTCAATTAGAAAAGCAGTGGATATGGATCCCAAAGTAGGTAAAATAAACCATTATTCACTCTCAGGTACATGCCAAAAAAGTACCAAAACAATATCTCAAGCCCCAATTCATGTCCACTTGGGTGTGGAGACCCATATAGGTTGCCAAATAGCTTTGGACACTACATGTCAACTGAAAGTTGACATTTTGATGGGTGTGGAATTCATTGGAGCCTTCCAAAAAGCTATCAACCCAAGTTAAACAAAAAATCCACAACTAGGTGGGTATCGAAGCCAAAATCCATTAGCATGCAACTTCCTTTATTACAATCCATGAGTAGCAAACAAGATCCAAAGCTCATTTGGAGACCAAAAACTTCATTAGCAACATGTATCTGAGAGTCTTCAACAGAAGCCCAAGTGGATTTCCTAGATTATGTGTCTTGAAGTCTTATGCCGTAGAAAGTCACTCAAATGAACTACACATGCTTGATTTCAAGAAAATATGTTCCCAAAGAAATAGTTGCAAGACAAATACATGAAGAGTCTAGGGTATTGGTGTCATGTGAATCTAATGACAAGGAGGATATGGAAACCATAGGATGTGATTCAAGTCTATCCAATACTAGCCTCACACCTCCCAAACAAGCTTCAATGTAGACATCACACATAGGTCAATGGGAGGTTTCATCACAAGTCTTGGATCCAACATCAATGACCACACTTTCAATACTAGGAGGATATGGAAACCATAGGATGTGATTCAAGTCTATCCAATGACAAGGAGGATATGGAAACCATAGGATGTGATTCAAGTCTATCCAATACTAGCCTCACACCTCCCAAACAAGCTTCAATGTAGACATCACACATAGGTCAATGGGAGGTTTCATCACAAGTCTTGGATCCAACATCAATGACCACACTTTCAAAAGTGTCATTGTTAAATGATGTCTCAACCTCAACATCGGCACAAATCCTCAAAGAATGGGCTTAATTTACACACATAGGCCTTTTTCCAAAATCTACTACCGCAAGGGTGTGCTTATATTTGATACCAAAATGTTGAGATATCGAGCTCCACTCGTGATACGCCAGGGTGACCGTTGAGTACTTATGTCACCGACTTGTCAGTTGCAGACGCGGTTGGTACACCGCCGATGAATAATAGCTACATGATAGCTATCCTTATCTACTCTAGTTCGTGGCTCAGTTAGTATGCCACCTTAGTTAGTTGAGTTTGGTTTGAGACCCATACATAGGGTTCTTCTATTTCTTTGTACTAGAGTTCTTTTGGCTTACACAACTAAGAAGAGGAAAACTGTTTTCAGCCTCCACCCTTGTGTGTCTTCCCCCATTGTGCAAGCAAGAAAGCTTCAAGCGAGACTCCTTCCTTCTCTCCCACAATCTTGACATGGTATCAGAGCCTTGTTCGTGGTAAGGAGCTCAAGAAAGCAAGCCAAGCTCGCGGTGGTCTGGTAAGAGGAGCAGTGTTGCTTTCATTTTCTGTTTTGGGAGCAGATCTCTGCAGGTAGCACAGCCGGAAATTGCAGGAGTGCATTGTCTCAGGTTGAGACGCCCTTCGCGGTGAAGCAAGAGGGTAGTATATGCTGCGGGGCAGGGCTTTAGCCCTTGGTGACCTTGTTTTTTTGATTTGAGGCCATTTCGGGGCCTGTTTTGCAGACGGAAGTTTTCTGCACGCACTCAGGAAAAGGCTCAGTTTTATGCTGTGCAGCCACTGTTCTACAGGTCGGTGAAAAGTTACTGTAGAAATTGCATCGTATGCTTGTGCGTAGAGACATTGGGAGTTTCAGAATCATCCTTGGTTCCTGTTTATGCAAAATCGTCACTAGGAAGTGACTGTGTGGTCAAATACCACTTTCGCCAGTTTTGCAGATTTGCCCTTGTGAGGGTGAAGCTGTGTTTTTTGCAGTAACAGAATTTCTTGCAGTATTCTGTAATGGCGTCTGATTCTCTTTCACAGATTGTCACTGAAAAGCTTGACAAGAACAACTTCCAGGCATGGAAGTTTAGAATGACGAATTTCCTTATGGGAAAAGGATATTGGGAATTTGTTGCAGGAAATGAAGAAGAACCAGTTCTTCCTGATGTTCCCAATCAACAGCAAATGCAGGCATTCAAAGCATGGCATGAGAGAGCCAGGAAAGTTATGTACTGGCTGTCTATCAGCATTTCAGACTCTATGATTGTGCATATTCAGGATGCAAGTACGCCAAAGGAGGCATGGGATACTCTGTCAAAAATGTATAGCACAAATACACAAGCCAGGAAAATGCAGCTCAAGCAAGAGTTGCATAATGTGCAAAGAGAAAATATGAGCATCAATGACTACCACATGAAGGTGAAGAAGATTGCAGATGCACTTGCTTCCATTGGGTCGCCAGTGGAAGATGATGATTTAGTTTCCGTGACCTTGAATGGTCTAGGAAAGGATTATGCACAGTTTCGAACATCCATTTCCGTTCGTGAAAGATTTCCTGACTTTGAGGAGTTGATTGCTCTTCTAATTTCTGAGGAGCAGAGAAATGGTGGTGCATCTTCTTCAGGAGGAACTTCAAAAGAAGCTGTCTTCTACTCAAATGCTGGAAGAGGTAGAGGCAGAGGTAGAGGAGGCCGATTTGGAGGCCGTGGTAGAAATCAGAATATGCAGCAAACTCAAGAAAATCAGTCCTATGGAGGAGGACGTGGTAACTCTAGAGGCAGGGGGAGCCAAAGAGGTCGTGGTGGATGGCAAAGAGGCCAAAATGCAAACAGTAATGTTGAATGCTACTATTGTGGTAAAATGGGTCATATGGCTAAAGATTGCTACAAAAAGCAGAATGACATCATGAATGGAAAACTGCAACAAGGAAATTATGCATCTTCTAGTAGACAGGGTGATGACAGAAATGAGCATCTGTTTATGGTGCAGCACATGAACAATTCTGTGACAAGTGCAGAAGAAAGCAACGATGTATGGTATGTTGACTCAGGTGCGTCAAACCACATGACAGGTCATGCAGAATGGATGGAGGATGCAAGGAAAATGGAAAAACCAGGATTTGTGGAGACTGGTGATGATACTGCACATCCTATTGTGCAGATTGGAAAAATACCTTTGTCTATGCAGGATGGGAAAAAGAAATACCTCTCCGATGTATTTCATGTTCCGAATATCACCAAGAATCTGGTTTCTGTTGGTCAAATGGTTGAGCAGGGCTTGCAGGTCAGATTTAATCCTCATGGATGCTTTGTTGAGGATATGAAAAATAAAGGTCGCTTGATAGCAAAAGGAAAGAAGAAGGGCAGAATGTTTACATTGGATGCAGACATGTCTGAATTGAGTGCAGCAATGTTTGCACATGGGACCGGTGTAGTTGCAGATATTGATATCTGGCATAAACGCATTGGTCATGTTAATGTACAGCGACTTAAATCAATGCAGGCCCAAAATATTGTTGCAGGATTGCCAAAATTCAAGGTTGCAGAAATGCATAAGGTATGTGAAGCCTGTCAGTTTGGAAAACAGGCAAGGAAACCATTTCCTAGACATGTTCAAGAGAGTGAGAAGCCATTGGAATTAATCCACTCTGATGTGTGGACTACTAAAGCTGCATCTCTTGGAGGCTGTCATTATTTTGTCACTTTTATTGATGACTATAGCAGAAAAGTTTGGGTGTATTTTATGAAAAAGAAAAGTGAAGTTTTTGGGCATTTCAAAACCCTTAAAGCTATGGCTGAAAAAGAAACAGGTCTGCAAATAAAATGCCTAAGGTCAAATGGAGGGGGAGAGTACCTCTCAAATGAGTTTGCAAAGTTCTTGCAGGAGCATGGCATAAAGCAGCAATATTCATGCAGTTATACCCCACAACAAAATGGAATTGCAGAAAGGAAAAACAGGCATATTGGAGAGGTATCTCGTGCCATGCTCAATGAAAAAGACTTGCCAGATTTTTATTGGGCTGAAGCAGTTGCTACAGCAGTCTACATAATGAACAGGACTCCCACTGCAGCAATACATGGAATGACTCCAGAGGAGAGGTATACTGGTAGGAAACCAGATATTTCTCATTTGAAAATTTTTGGTTGCATTGCCTATGTACATGTGCCAGATGAGCTGAGATCCAAGTTGGATCCAAAAGCTGAGAAGTGCATCTTTATTGGTTACTCTCTGCAGCAAAAAGGGTATAGATGCTATAACCCTTCTACTCGTAAGTTTACAGTGAGCAAAGATGTTGTTTTTGATGAGATGAGTAGCTGGTATAAACCAGTAAATGTGATTGATGATGTAGATGCACAAAATGGTAACACTCCACAGAATTCACAGCAGCAGTCACAAAATATTAGTGGACCTGGAGCGTCCTCTAGCAATGGTTCACATTCTTCGCCATGGACAGGCAGATTGAGATCAGGAGAATCTTCTCAAAGCAATGCAGATAGTGGTATGCAGGTATCACGAAAAGGAAAAGAGAAGGTTGATCAGCCCATGTTTGATGTGAATGCAGGTCACTCTTATGTGGATGGTGAATCCAGTGGCTCAGAACAGAGCATTGATGATGAGTTGGGTATCCCTTCTATTGTTACACCTGGAGTAAGGAAGACCAAGGATGTTTTGAGAGCACCTGGGAGTGAACCTACTTTGCGCAGGTCTACGAGAGCTAGGTATCCTGTGGATAGGCTGAAATATGATGGATTTACAGCCATTCACTATGCATATATGGTCAAAGTGATACAGGAACCAGAACCCACATCTTTTGAGCAAGCCATGGGAAAAGAAAAATGGGAGAAAGCCATGGATGAAGAAATGGATGCCTTGGAAGCAAATGCTACATGGGAGTTAGTACCTTTGCCTAAAGGTAAGAATGCAATTGGCTGTAAGTGGGTTTATAAGGTGAAGCACAATGCAGATGGTTCTGTGAACAGATACAAGGCAAGATTAGTAGTCAAGGGGTATGCACAAACATATGGCATTGACTATGAAGAAACATTCAGTCCAGTTGCAAGGATGGCAACTGTAAGAGCAGTCATTGCTATGGCTGCATCAAAGGGATGGTCTTTACATCAGATGGATGTAAAGAATGCCTTCTTGCATGGTGATTTGCAAGAAGTGGTCTATATGGAGCAGCCACCAGGTTATGTGCATGCTGTTCATCCTGAGTTTGTTTGCAGGTTGAAGAAAGCCTTGTATGGCTTGAAGCAAGCACCTAGAGCATGGTCTGACAAGATAGGACAGTATCTTGTCACTATTGGCTTTCAGATTTCCAAGGCAGATTTCTCACTTTATGTGAGAAAAACAGAGAAAGGTATTATGCTACTTGTCATTTATGTTGATGATTTGATTATGACAGGTGATAGTGATGAAGATATCCTTCATGTGAAAATGCTATTGAAGCAGAAGTTTGAGATGAAGGATTTGGGAGAGCTGCGTTATTTCTTGGGCATTGAGGTGATTAGATCACCAAGTGGGATACAGCTCTTGCAGAGGCAGTATGGATTGGACATGCTGTCCAAATATGGGATGACAGGCTGTAAGCCTATTTCAGTTCCTTTGGAGCAGAATGTGAAGCTGAGCACAGATGCAGGTGAGCTTCTAGAAGACCCTACTATGTACAGACGCATAGTAGGAAGTTTGATTTATATGACTATTACCAGGCCAGATTTGAGCTATGTTGTATGATTGGTAAGTCAGTTTATGCAGGCTCCAAGGAAACCGCATTTGGATGCGGCTAGACGCATACTCAGGTATGTGAAGTCCACATTGCAGTATGGACTATTTTATGAGACTGGGGTTCAGATACAGTTGCATGGATACACTGATGCTGATTGGGCTGGTAGCATATCTGATAGACGATCTACCAGTGGATATGTGTTCTCTTTCGGGAGTGCTGCAATCACTTGGAGCAGCAAGAAACAGCCTACAGTTGCCTTGTCGAGCACAGAGGCGGAGTACAGGGGTGCAGCAATGGCTGCATGTGAGGTAGCTTGGTTGCATAAGCTACTTTATGATATGCATCAGTCTACAGATGGGCCAGTTGTCATTTATTGTGACAACATGAGTAGTATACACTTGGCAAATAACCCAGTCTATCATGCTAGAACAAAGCACATTGAGGTGCATTATCACTATGTGCGAGAGAGGGTTTTACTAGGTCTTATTGATCTAGTTTATGTCAGCACAGAGGATCAGGTAGCTGACATATTCACGAAGGCATTGGGCGCAGAGAAGCTGCGCAAGTTCAGAGACCTGCTTGGTGTGCAGGAATTGGGATTGAGCTCGAGGGGGAGTGTTGAGATATCGAGCTCCACTCGTGATACGCCAGGGTGACCGTTGAGTACTTATGTCACCGACTTGTCAGTTGCAGACGCGGTTGGTACACCGCCGATGAATAATAGCTACATGATAGCTATCCTTATCTACTCTAGTTCGTGGCCCAGTTAGTATGCCACCTTAGTTAGTTGAGTTTGGTTTGAGACCCATACATAGGGTTCTTCTATTTCTTTGTACTAGAGTTCTTTTGGCTTACACAACTAAGAAGAGGAAAACTGTTTTCAGCCTCCACCCTTGTGTGTCTTCCCCCATTGTGCAAGCAAGAAAGCTTCAAGCGAGACTCCTTCCTTCTCTCCCACAATCTTGACACAAAAGAGATAAAAACTACATGTTATAGCAATCCTAGTGTCCTCCCTATGCAACCATCCGCTAATTGAAACCTCATTTGTTTTGTATAATGGGTTCTTCCTATTTTTCCCATATTTTATAAATGCCAATGGTCACCAGTATGCACCATTGTCTAATATGGAAAAGATTCTCACATTGCCATATTCATAAGAAGTGTGATGCTTCCATCTTCCCTTTGTAATTTTACATTCTTTGTTAATGGGGACAATTTAGGTATCATTCTTGTTATTGATTGTCTCTACTTCATTTATGAGGGAATTGACCTCAAAATTGTTCCCCATTAACAAGACATATTTCCCAATCTCTTTCCATATGCTAGGCTTAATTTTGAAAAGCTCTATGAGCATAATTGTGCACTTCACTAGCATCATAGAGGGTAACTCTTCAATATTTTGTGTGTCTATCATTGGTGAAAGTGATTGCCATTGAGATAGAAGTTTGTTTATGGAAAATATATTTTTTTCTTCTCCTATATACAAGGGCATGTATTCAATGTTTCAACATTTTATTTATTGGAATTTTCTGATCCTGCATTACATATAGAGATTCAACTTCATCTAGAGTTTAGCCTGTTTGCTTCAACTTCATCAATAGATGTAGTATTTAGAGTTTAGCCTCCATCCTTGGTTGCATATAGTTCTCTCCAAAGTTGGTATAGCCATTGTTCTTTGACTTCCAACACAATGGACAAGTGCCTAGATTTGGCATTAGTCACTTTGTGTGGTTGGTCCTAAGTGACCTCATATGCAAAGTGAACCATTTTTCAATTATCCATTGAAGTTTTCAATTTCTCCCTATTTGGCACTTCTTCCACATTTTTGTTTACGTGTGTTTCATTTTCCTCATTTTCTCTTATTTCCTTCTATATTTTCGGTTTTGATGGAGGTGTAAGCATGCTTGGTCATCAACATTTGTGATGATTGATTAGTTGTCTACACTTGTCTAGCCTACCCTTCTCAAAAATGGGATCAAGATAAGATTTCCATAATTTCTCTAGGGTTTGTTCATGTCTAGAATTATATGCTTGAAGCATAGTGTTTAGCATTTCTTTCACCCATTAACCATTGCCTTAGGGCCTTCATCTCTACAAAATTATCAATATCATGTGCATTCAAGTGGTATTAAAAAAACCCCTCCCATTTTTATAATTTTATGAACAAAATGACCCCTTTTTCTTTATAAACTATCATTGTTTTCTTAAAATTAAATAAACAAACCCCTTCTGTAAATGTAAAATTGTAGTTTTTTAAAAGTAGAAATACCCCTTTTTTGAACTCATGTGATACACTTGCATAAAATTAGGTGAAGCCCTTGGGAACATTGTTGAACCACCATATTCTACTTTATATGTCCTATTATTGTTTTTAAGCTAACTATCTTCTTGAGCTGTTTGCGATGGCTCACTTTGTACAACTATTCTAGCCCTTAAAACTATTGTTGAGGTGTTCTCATAGTCTATCATGATGTCCATGATTCTTCTTGTGCTAGAAGCTTCTCCATCTGATGTGATCGTGATTTTGGCTCCATTTTTTGTTTTCTTTTTTAGCATATTTCCTTGTTGCTTCTTGGATTAGCACCATTGCCTCACTCTTGGACATGTTGGGTGAGTTAATCACAATTTATAGTGGGCTTATTTCTATTGTCAAGATGATTTCAACAATTAGTGAATAGGTTTTAGTGCCACAATCCATGCAATGTCCTCGGGTTACATAATTGTTTTCCAAGGGACATTATCTAGCACAATGATCACATTGGCACTTGAGAAAAGGGCATATGAGTGCTCTACATCATTGTATAGAATTAATCTCATTTGGCAATAACAAAAATTTCCGTATTAAGGGCACAATAAGTTTTCATTTGTTGATGCAAATGGTCGTCAAAAATATATCAAATGTGTTGTATCTTCCCCAAATCAACAAGATTTTAATCTTAGTATCCTCCATTATTGACCAAGGTCATGAGGTGTCTTCCTATAAGATAGGAGCAAAGATAGTTGTTAGTGACAATAACATTCTCGACACTCGAGTCACGAGCTAAATACTCTTATAGCCACCACTAGAGTGCGCATAAGCAAGCTATGTCATCAGATTTGGCTAGATTGGCTTGCAGTCTTGAAGGAGATGCATAAGAAGGATGCGTTTGCTCACTTGCCTCCAATAACAAAAATGACAGAACCATGTGAAGCTTGTGTGATAGGCAACCAAAAAAGAAATTTATTCCCCCAAGAAATCGAGAATAGAGCAAGTGCTCCTCTAGAGTTATTGCATGATGACTTGTGCGACAAGATGCCTCTACAAGCGTTAGGGGTATCTTTCTATTTCATGTTAATCTTAGATGACTATAGCAAGAAGATGTGGGTGTATTAAATTTGCAATAATGCTCAAGATTTTGGTAAGTTCAAATAATGGCTACAACTTGTTGAAAATGAAATTTTAAAGGAAAACTATTAATAAGTTCAAGTGAAATGGTGGTGGTGAGATTTCTTCAAAGAAGTTTGTAGACTTTTGCAAAAGCAAAGGGTACTTCTAAACAAAACAATGTTCCAAAATGCTAAAATAAAACCATTATGGAGATGTCAAGGCACATGCTAAAGGGCATGCGATTGCCAAATAATCACTTCTGGGTGGAGAAATTCAGCACTACAATCTACACCTTAAATTGAAGCTACACAAAGGCCCTTGATGGTAAAATAACACATGGTGACTATAGTGGTAAAAGTCCATTTGTGTCCCATTTCAAATTGTTTGGAAGGGAGGAAAGGTCCTCCATTTTTTCATTAAGTGAAGTGGTAATCCATTACGAACCCAACCCAAGAGTTATCCCTTTATACAAGAGATTCAAGAAGCATCATCTTTAGATGATGAGGATGATAGTCACCAACTTGTTGTCACACCACCAAAAAGTCCATTACTGTATTGGGAGGCAACCATAGAGGAGCAAATAAGAGCTTCTACCCACATTTTCAAGACGGTCTTGATGGTAGAAATCGTGAATCAAGTTTAGGATCCAATAAATATAAATGAAGCACTTATTGACCCAAAGTGGAAGGTTTCCATGCAATCAAAATATGACATCATCATGAAAAATGAAATTTGGGAGCTTATGGACCCCAGTCACCTCGACAGAAGGTCATCAGCACCAAGTGAGTATGGAAGGTAAATTATAAATCCCAAGGTACTTTAGAAAATTAAAAAGCTATATTGGTTTTTGCATAGGGATGTTCACAAGTGGAAGGGCTTGATTTCAATGGATCATTTGGCCTAATAGCTAGAATGACCAATATTTGCACTGTACTAGTAGTAATTGGTAATAAAAAGTGGCCAGTTTATCACATGGATGTCAAATTAGCCTTCTTGAACAATGATCTCAAGAAGGAGGTGTATGTGTCTCAATAACAAGGGTTTGAAGATCCCCATTCAAAAAACAAGGTTTGCAAGTTGAAGAGGGTAATATATGGGTTGAAACAAGCATGGTACCAGTGAATATATATGTATCTCTTCAAGCTAAAATTCAAATATTGTGCTTCAAATGCTAACCCATATGTTCTAAGGAAAGATGGAAAGACAATTATGATTGTCCTATACAAACTTGTCATTACAATTGATGATGATTCGTTGATTCATCAAACAAAGGATGTCTTGAGCTTACAGTTTTAGTTGACAGACATGGTGGCATTAATGCATTATTGTTTGGGGCTTAAAGTATGGCAACAACCAAGGAATACTTTTATCTCTCAACAAAACTATGCCATGAAAATTTTGAAGACGCTTGAGATAGGTGATTGAATCCACATTTATGGAGGTAAAATCTATCTATTGAAGATATTTGACCCCAGTAGAAAATATTGGGAGATACAAAAAGTTGGTCAACAATCTTATTTACTTGTGTAATTGTAGACAAGAATTTTTCTTGGCAATTGGAATTGAGATCAAGCTCTCTCATGGACCCTAAAGAAATCATTGAAATAAAGGGATGTGCAAACTAAGGTATGTAAAGGGTACTATAGACTATGGTATCACTTTTGAGTCATGATTCTCTTTGGTTAGGCATTGTTCAAATTGGATAGGAGATATTGATTCTAGGAAATCAATTTTTGGGTATTGCTTCTCAATTGGGTCAAAGATATTCTCATGGATCAGTTAAAAGCAACCAATAATGGAACTATCTTCTATTGAAGTTGAATACAAGGCAATTTGTTTTGCTTGATGTGAAGTAGTATGGCTAATGAGGGTTTATGAAAGTGCAAGAGCAAGAATAACGATGTTAACATGCGACAATTAGAGTTGCATAATCTTTGCTAAGAATCAAGTATACATGCACATACAAAAGCATATTGAAATTCAATATATTTATCTGCATGAGTTGATTGAAGATGGGGTCATGGAGATTGTATATTGTCCAAGAATATTGAAGTGGATATCTTCACTAAGGCACTCGGGGATCAACTTGAACAACATCTTCAAAGACTTGGAATTGGGCCAAAAACCTAGTTCACCTATGGGTTGGGGAGGCGTTACATATGCTTAATACACCACCCTCATTAGATCACCAATGTTCTATGGTGCTGAGGTTGTAAGGCCCCTACTATGAGGAGAAGCCATGTGTGGACTTGGACATTGGGGTGACTCTAACTTCCAAGCTAGATGAGTTCTACCATGTGATTGTTGATATATGATCTAGCTTATTTGCACTTGTCCCTGGAAACAAGGCAGAAAGCCTCACAACCAAAGACAAGTAAATGAGCATATGATGGAGGGTTTCCAGACCATACCTCCTCTACAACGTGACAATCAAGTGCAGTGCATGGGGATCGATTAATCAAATGTATGGTGGTACTAACTACCTCGGCCTAAAAGTATTGCAGTAAGCTTACCAGCTAAGCATACTACAAACTCTAGAATCGGCCTATTCATGAGCTCAACCATACCATTTTGAGATAGGGTATACGAGGCAATCAACTGACACTTAATACCCCACTCATCATAAAATTTCTCAAAAGCTTCAGAGACATAGTCAGAGCATAGACATTTTAGCCTATACCCAGACTAGTTCTCAACAAAAGCAAGCCAACACTAAAAGGTAGCTAAGACTTCCAATTTCTACTTTATGGGGTATACCCAGACCTTATGTGAATAATCATCAATGACAGTAACAAAATACTTCGCACCACCTAATGACTTGTAGGATATAGATCCACAAACATCAGAATGAGAGGCTCACCTATGCGCATAATGCCAGACTTCTTATGCAAACTATGGGTCTGCTTGCCAAGAAAAATATCACAAAAATAAAAACACTTATAGTCAAGGGATGGAAGATATTGCAAATGAGTAAGCGACGATGCAATAATGATACATGTGGTACTATAGCCATTGCCAAAACATAGTCCATAGACCTAGATACAAGTAATGGGTAAAGAGTGTCAGACTTGATACCTTGTGCCAAGACAATATTCCCATGCATAAGCTTCCATAAGGAATCACCAAAAGAGACACCATAACCTGCATCATCCAACTATCTAACCGAAATCCAACTACCATGCAACTATCATGCAAAGTGAGCATACTACTTAAAGGAAACTACATCTAGACATCTTCAATACCAACAATATCCAAAGCCAACCAATCTGACAGATTCTATCAAATATTATCTTGATTCTCACAATAGTGACAAGTTAATGTGAACTTATGACCATGGGACTTACTGTGGGACTGTCCATGTGATTGAGAACGAGACTTTTGAAAGTCTCTTCTACGATGGTCATTGCCACTCATACCATTATTGCCTCTAATTGTCAAAGCATGAGAAGTGTGGAAAGTATATACATTTTCTGTTAACTCTTCATTCAAGAGTACACCCTCTACATCCTATAATTTTAGTCCACAGCAGGTATATTTTCACACATAGCAATATTGAATGTGTCCCATGACTCAAGAAATGTAACTATAAGAACAAGGGAGGAAGATTGTCCTTAAATTCAATCCCTTGCGAAGACAAATGGCTGAAAATAGAATGAAACTCATTTAAGTGGGAAAACATGGAGATTCCCTCCACCATGCAAAGGTCCATGATTTTCTTCAACCAATACATTTGAGAGGTAGGACTTCAGTTATCATAGAGATTGTGAATCTTATCCCATAACTTCTTGGCAGTCTACATGTCAAGTCTACCTGTCATAGAGAGAACATTATAGTAGACGTGCTTAGAGATACAAAATAATTGTAGATTTACATAAGTCATTGAGTTCAGCTCAATCCTCTACATCAAAGAGCTCTACTTTATCCCATAACTACTAGGCACAAAATAATTGTAGATTTACATAAGTCACCGAGTTCAGCCCAATCCTCTACATCAACGCATTCTAGGATTTACACACTCATGACTCAATTTCTTAATCTCCAATTTTCACACTAGAACTTGCTAGATTTGTGCCTTCCAATAGCTGTAATTTGTGCCATCCAACTCCTCAATATTAAAGATAGCATTGTTATTTAATCCACTAACTACAATGTAAGAGATAAAAGCACAATCAAATATTAATAGGTTATTGTAAATGAGAGCAAAATAGTCCAAAATCATAGCTAATAAGCAAGAGAAATTGCTAAGGATGAGCTATCCACTAACTATAATCAAATAATAGTCAAATCCAAGTAACTACCCTTCGATAGAATACATAAAACTAAAATGGTAGGTTGTTGTAATAAATTTTAGTTATATGCCAACAAGTAGGTGTGAGAAACCAAGAAAGAAAGACTAGGAACAAATGGCACTAAAGGCTGTCACAATTGCAGAATTTCAATAACCATATATGTGGTAGCTATAGACATCATGCATATAGAATATCTCAAGGTAAAGAGAGGAGAGCTACCCAATTTCTAATCCACTAAGAAAAGCTCATAGATAATCTACAAGCATATAAATATCAGTGACAACATACTAAAAGTACTAGGTCCAAAGTACGTGATCAAATCAACCTAGTATAGGGTAATTGCACCCAATACATATCAAGAGAGCATGTACATGAAGTAAGTGTCCCCCACAATCTCATTGAAAGTAAGCTAAAGCTCAATTTCATAAATCCAAATATCTCTGTAACATCCAAAGTAGTGCAAATAACTCTCACTTGAACAACACCGAATGCCAAATGAGCAATGTAAGCTCAAAACATCAAGCGCATGGCATCTGAGTATCCAAGATATATGAAGCATAAGACGAGAGCATAAAACCCAATAGATTCTTCAAGCCCATAACCACATAAGCCATTGAAGTAACAAAATCATGTAAAGACAATCAAGATCAATGTCTTAGAGCCTATTAGATATGATCAATGCCCCACCCTCATTAGGCGCTACCAATGATCCATGGTGCTCAAAGTTGTCAGGCTCCCATTATGAGGAGAAGCCAAATGTGAGCCCAGACATTGGTTGAGTCCTGACTTGTATATCAGATGAGGTCTATGTGATCGGATGGCAAAAAGGTGACCTTTGTGGGTCTAATCTTTGGGTTAGATGGAGTGGTTAAGCTGGTAGCAACTCGAGGCGCATTGCATCGAGTTGCGAGGTAAGGGAGTTAAAAGGGGCCCCTATTTTGGGGTTTGGGAGCCACAGAAGTAGCCCCTGGCTGGGGGGGTCCCAGGGGGGCCAGCGGCCCTCTGTTGGGGGTCCGGGGGCAGCGCCCCCGGCCCGATGGTAAAGGAAATATTCCCTGGAATATTCCTTGGCCGACTAGTGGAGGCTCATATGGTAGGTCGGTCAGGCCGACCTAATGACCTTCGTGGGCTATAAAAGCTAAACCCCTTCACAGCCATCGATCATTTAATCTTTCACCCAGTCAGAGTTGTTGTTCCAGCTAGCCTTAAGCTCTTCACTTATCTTTTGTCTAGATCACCATCTAAGCTTTACACAGTGGAAGCGCACGGGTGGACAGAGCCATCTTTGTATCAGTTGTTTGGAGCTAAAGAATTTATCGATTCTCCTCTTATCTGTTGTGTACTCTCTATCTCTTTCTCAGATTCTGTTCGCTGCACCGTGTAATTTTTACAGAGCCCAAATTCTGGCTCAAAAGCATGCCATAGCATATCAAGAAGTATACATAACCATCGAAGTAGAAGTACATCCATTGACTATCTTGTAAAGCATCAATGAGCATTATGCATAAGCTTTTTATTGATAAATGCTTGTTGCCCTGTTATTAAAACACTGAAATAATAGAGAAATTTGATCTATTTCAAGCTCAAATTAATCCCAAAAGCATAACTATACCATATGGGCATTAAAGTAGTATCTCCAAAGCATCAAACATATATTATAGAATTTATTGTTTACTATCCAAACCTGAACTATTCTATTTTTTGAGAAAAAAAGAATTAAAAAATATGCAAAATCAAATTTATCATATGCAAATCTATAACTCTTGTCATGCTCTTTGTTTCTAGTTATAAAACCCCTAAATCTGATATCGTATGCAAAAGTTATAGCCAGAATACGACAATATTGTCAAGCTATTATAACTGTCCATGACTTCTGCATCATGCTCTATATCCAGTCAAAATGGATAAAATGACTACTCCTTAGCTCAATAAGCACTCAATAAGGCTTAGCTAATCCTTAGGAAGCTCCTCAACAAGTGTGAAGCAAGTTTGAAAAAGCTAGAAGAAGGAAAGATTCAATGCATACCTCAAGAGAAGGAAGAAGTAATGGCTGCCATGAAATCATGAGTTGAAGCTTTGAATTCAAACTGAAGCAAAGGGTGAAGAACCTCCTCAAATGGTTGGCTTTGATACTAGTTGAAAGGTAGAGCCCAAGTGGAAGCACACAAGTAGAAGCAAGAGCTATGGTGGATGGAGAGTAAGAGAGAGAGGCACAGTATGTGGAAACTTCAACAATCACAATGTGTAACCAACTTCCCTTATTCAAATGTCATTAAAAGAATAAAGAATGAAGTGACAGTGATGGGCACTCACCACCTACAATATATAGGTATGTGGATACTGTCAGTGTAATGAATACACGAGCAACTGGGCACATGTGCCTTTACCCCCAACTTTTACCAAAACTACTAGACAACCACCTCCACTGACCATATTCATAGTCCCATCAAAATTAAAGAGAAAGAGAGGAAGACCCAAATGTAAATCTAGGTCAAGAACCAAGACCAATAAGAAGACAAAACCTAAACCAATTAGAGACAAAGTAGCTTGTTCTCAGTACTAAAAAGCTACTAACCTATTGAGAAAAGATACCTAAGCCTAAAGTGCAATAGCGTAAAGTAATTGCTAATACACACAAGGAACCTATGGTATCTAAGAAGTCCTCAAGTTAAAAGAACAAAACAAAGCAACCACTTCCTAGTGACGATACTCACACTGAAATGAAAAGTCCAAAGAACAAGAAGATGGAGCCATCAAGTGTTAACAAAAGGAACAACTTTGGGGGCTAGATGGCTAGCCAAATTATGGAAAACTTTTGAATAAGTGTGCACTTGCGTGAACAATACTAGGATGGGTGACCCCCCAAGAAGGGGAAGTGTAATGGGAGTGTTTATTCCTTCAAGCGTTTCAAGCGAGCACTAGTGGCTTCTTCTCACATAGCCAATGTGCTATCCCTCTCTATGAGTGTACTAAGCTTACCTTGATGCCCGATTGAGTTGCTTCCTCTCTCAAGCACTTTGATAGCTCCACGATTCGGGATGCAAGCTCAAGCATCCTCAAGCCTCTTCCTCCAAGCTCCATCCGCCATAGCCACGCCCGAGATGAGAGAAGAGAAGAGAAGAGAAGAAGAAGAGAGGAGATGGTGGAGGGCTTCATCTCCAAGATCCCTCACCCTCACACACTCACTCCCTCCCTCAAGCACTCACATGCAAACAAGAGAAGAGAATGAGAGAGAAGAAGAAGAGTCCACTTTGCCACACACACCAAAGAATGAGCTTCTCATTCACTTTTAGAGTTTATATATAAAGCCCTCATCCCTTTGGACACCCATCCCCTTTTTTATATGACCGGCCATCATGGCAAGGTCCTCTTTTTCCATTCCCTTCTAGTTGCTCTTTCTCTTTACCATGCCCTTCTACCCTTTACAATTTTCATAGGAGGAATCCTTGTTCTCTTTTACAAAATTTTGGTGATGCCTTTGTATTTTAAAAATGTGCTTCTGTCTTTGACTTAGCTTTTGAGACCGCCTTTGCACTTTCCATTGTTTCCCTTCTTGCTTTTTCCATTGTGTTTGATTTGTGTTGAGGTTAACATTACCCCCTCCTAGTTTAGTGCCAATCCCACAGCACTAATGTACAGTAGTTGGAAGGTGGGATAGATATAGCTGGACGGCTTTTTTTTAGTTTGTATACAAGCCCTTGCAAGGGATGGTGTGGAGTGGATCTATCTTTGAAATTCAATATCGTGTTGGAAGGATCCCTGCTTGGAGAATATCGGTGGATGGATCTGTCTTTGAAATTGACAATGGTGTTAGACGGTGTCATGATGTTATGAGGACACAGTGTGAAAAAGTATGGAATGCATCATCATCCGACTTCTTTATCGATCTAGAGAGTCAATGTGATCTGAGCCATTAGTACTAGTGTGAGTTGCATGGATTATCCAAAAATACTAGAATTTTGGATAATTTTAGCCTATTTTTGATATTATTTATTGTAAAAAAATGAAAAAGTTAGAAAAAGCTTTTAGATTAGGATGGCATGCAAAAAGCTAGTTGCTTTTTCAATCAGTTAGGAGATTTTTCATAAAAAAGACATATTGACGAAATTGCACGCATCACGATCACTGTAAACGGGTTGAAATCTGTAGATTGAACTGAAAGAAGAAGGAGTGATCTGGGAGATTCGTGATCAAGTGTCCTGCGGTATTACCCCCCTTTTGAAGTCAACAGAGCCATCAGATTTGGGTTCCATGCAGTAGAGAAAGAGTTGATTTTTCTGATCCATGTTTTTGGTCTATGAAGGAGCTCCAGGAGAACTAATGCCTGGAGATTACTTCTGAATAGTGCAAAGATTCCAGGTTCTTTCAATACATATTGATTCAATTCATTGTGATTTGTTTTTTTCGTGTTTACCACTTGGGTATTCTCTATCTTCTCTTCCATCTCTTATCTCTACTTCCTTCTACTTTTGATCCCCGGTGATTCGACCTTTCGACAAAAACCCCTTCGACATTGATGAACCCAATGTGAAAGGTTGTCACAGAAGAAGGAAAGACAGGATGGGAGAATTTTTGAATACATTCTCCAGTGATGTTTTGCAACAACTGGTGCAAAAAATAAATATGTTTATGCAGGTACAACAACAACAACATGTGATGCAAGCTTCAGCTCAAACATAAAGTGTTGTGATGAATGATTTGCAAGCAGTTGAGCATGAGGTGAAGTTATTCAATGGCAAGAATGTATCTGCATATGTACATACCTATGCTCAGAAGATGGAATTCTTTGAAGTGACTCAATCTGCATGGAGCCGGTATTTTGTACGTGTTACTATTCATGAACTGAAAGCACGGATTACTGAATTATACTTGCAGGATGCAGACTGGGTAGCCTTCAAGAAGACACTCAGGGAATAATTTTACATTGAGGACACCAGTTTGATTACGTGCAAGAATTTTCAAGAGTGGGTTTTACAACCCAATAAGGGTTTGTGGAATTGTTAAGAGAATTTGAAAGTCGATTTGAGCAGGTGGATCTCACAGAACAACAAGCTCTTGCAAGTCAAAAAATTGAATTTTTTCTACAAGCAACTGATCCTGAGCTTCAAGAGAAGCTTGATGATTTGCTGGAGGATCAGACTACATAGACAGATTTGAAAACAGAGTGAAGACATGTCAAGGAAGCTGTTACTACACTTGTGAAGAAGCATAGAAGAAGAGAAAGATTGCATGTCTCTAGCTTACCCACTGTTACGGGCAAAACAGTTGAAGTATCCAATAAGCCACCCAGTTCTGTGGTTAACCCTATGGTTATACCTGCTATTTTTCCCTCTGTTAGGGAAGATGTCTTGGATGAATTGGTCAAAGGGATGCGGGATCTTCACTTGAAGGTTGCAAAATTGGATGAAAAAGGACAAGAGGAAAGGGGACGGGCAGCAGCCCCTAAACTTGGAAAAAGATGTATGTGGTGTGACAGTTTGCAGCACAAGAGAAAGGATTGTGTTGCCTATCAGGAGGCCTTGGCATGATAGCTTATCTTTTGGAAAGATAGCAAGATCCATGCACAAGAAACGGGATTGCCTCTTGCTTTGAATTTTGGAAAGGGAGGTATGCAGAAGTTGTTGGAAGACTTGGTTGTCCAAAATGCTTATGCGGCGGTACATGCTTCTACTTTTGGTTTACAGTTGGATAGAATGCATGGCCAAGTGATGGTTGGTCCAAAGGCTGAAATATGGACACATGCTTTACGTGCAGCTGAAAAGAGAAAGGCCCCTGATAGTGAAATGTCTCATGCAGGGCAAGACATTCGTGGCATAACTGGTTGGGAATCACTGGTAGATGCATATTCAGTGTATACATATTTAGCAAAGGTACAAAACACGGATGTACTTGTGGAAGAAAAATAAAAAAGAGATGAAGATATTGCAGGGACATCTAAAAGAATGACAAGAAGAAGTGTGGATCAGCCTAAAGCTGCAAATCAGCCACCTCCCGAGTACGTTATGGAAGAGGTTAGTCAAGAGAAAAAACAGGATAACAAACAAGAGGGAAAAAAGAAGGGCAAGCAACTAGGATATAAGTTGCAATCTGACATTGAGACATCCACAGATCTTAAGAAGGTTCTTGAAGAATGGATCTTAAACAGTCGGGTGGAATTTACCTTGGGAGAGGTGCTTGGCATTGCCAAGCGAGAGTTTCATGATGAGATCATTGACATAATTAAAAGGAAGTGTCAATTTCTTGGTGATACCACTAGTGCATTGCTGCAATTTGAAGAGGAAACTAGTTTGTTGGGTATTCGAGCTGAATATGAGCATGAAGTAAGTATTGGATTATCTATGTAGGATGCTACTAATCAGTGGACATCATGTGGAAAAGAGAAGAAAGTGGCTGAAAATGCATTGTCTTGTGGCAATACGCATGGTGCAGTAAGGCAAATGCAACAATATGGAGAAGAGACTCTAGGATTTATTCCTCGAAGTCGCTACACAAGAAATCATTGGGCTAGAGCTACCACTGAAACGGTAGTGAAAATAGGGGAACGTGAACCTCCTTGTGTTGCTTTACTTGACCATGGGTCTGAGATAAATGTCATTGAGAGGGGATTGTATGAAAATTGTGTATGGCTTGTGGACATTGATCATGGTTGGCATATGAGGGCTGCAAATAATTCTTCAGGGGAGCTCTATGCTACATGTCCTAATGTAAAAGTGACAATTGGTGATGTACAGGAAGACCAACACTTCTTTGTGCAAGATAATTCCTCATATGTAGTGATTTTGGGATAGCCCTATATTACAGGTGTGCGTATGGAAACAAAGGTGCTTGATGATGGTTCTGCTTATGCAAGAGTCAGAAGCAAGGATGGGAGAAAAGCAGTCCAATTTCATATTATTTGTGTTAATCATCCTAGAAATCGTGATACGCTTCGAGAGTCTCCTTTGGTTCCAAATGCAAGGGAATTCAAAGACCTGATTGTCATTGAGCACTGATGTAATGCGGGGCTACAGTAGTGTTGTTCAGAGGGTGTACTCGCCTCTTGATGAAATGAAGCATGTATTTACTATTGGTAATTCTTAGTTTACAGCAAACAGTTCATGTTGGTTTAAGCCTATGGAAGCTATGTGTAGGGCTAAACACATATCTATGAAATGGGCTATTAAGAAACTGAGGGCATTGGGGCTGTAAGTTGAAAATGATGGCATTTCAGGAATCTTTTATGGGCTGAATATTACTGACACTATGGCTGAAATTTCAGCAACTATACATGCAGAAAATGAGGCTAAAAACAGAGTGTTGTCAGTATGTTCTTTGGATATGTATGATGTTATAGCATTGTTTGCTTAGCAGGAAGGATTACAATGGGCTGAAGCACTTGCGGAGACAAAGTATAAGACAGTTGACAAAAAGGTGAAACCAATTGCTTTGCCACTTCCACTAGAGAGTGAGGGTATGTATGAAAAAGTGTCAAGGCAGCCAAGCTTATGGGATCCTAAAGATATAGGTCATCAGTTTACATCTGAAACATTATAGGAATTGAAAGTTGGAGCAGAAGGGTTTCTTTTGTCTGCTGAGAGAGACTGTTTTATGTGGATGTTGGCTAGACATGGGAAGTGCATTTCAACCAAGTGAAATAGGTTGTGTGGATCCAAATGTTGTCTCTCCTATGGCCATATTTACTGTGCCACATGTACCATGGAACTTGAGGCCTATTCCAGTGCCTAAAGCTTACTTGCCAAAGCTGATGGATTTGTTAAATGAAAATATTTGCATGAAGATCTTGAAGCCTTCTTCAGCCTCATACTCAAATCATTGGTTTACTATGCCCTAAAAGAATGGGGCTTTGAGATTTATTCAAGACATGCAACCGGTCAATAAAGTGACCATAAGAAATGTGGTTGCAGGTCATGTGGTTGATGAATTTGCAGAGGCTTTTGCAGGCAGAGCGATCTATTCTTTGGGTGATCTTTACTCGGGTTATGATCAGTTTCAGCTTGCAATTGAAAGCAAGGACATCACAACCATGAAGACTCCTTTGGGATTAGTACGGATGTGTACTCTCCCACAGGGTGCAGCAAACTTAGTGGCACACATGACAAATGCTATGAATAGGGTACTCAAGGATTTTATACTACAATTGACTATGCCCTTCTTGGATGATGTTTCAATCAAAGGGTGTGCAGTGGATGAAAAGAATGAAGAGATGGATGCTCATGGATGTAGACAATTTGTTGCAAACCATATTGTGCATTGTGAGAGGATTTTGACACGTCTAAAAGAGGTGCATTTAACTCTTTTTGGACAAAATTCTGTCTTTGGAGTTGAAGAGGTTTTGATTGTTGGGCATATGTGTGGGCCTTATGGGGTGGGCGAAGGCCATCACCAGAAAAAATAGATGGGATTGATAGAATGAAAGATGTATGCACGAATGTATCAGAGGTGCGTAGATTCTTGGGTGCATGTGTGTTCTATTTGATATGGATTCCTCACTTTGCACATGTAGCTGATGCTCTTTATCAGCTTCTAAGGAAAGGTTAGAAATTTCATTGGGAAAGGAAGCATCAGAAAGCAATGAAGAAATTGAAGCAACTCTTAAAATCTGCTCCTACGTTGAGAAAAGCTGACTATTCACATGGAAAGCCTATCATTATTACTGTTGATACAAGCCCAATTGGGATTGGATGGGCAATTAGGCAAGATGATGAGGAAGGGCAAAGATATGCAATACGTTTTGGTGCAAAAGTATTGACTGAATGACAAAGAAGATATCCACATGTAAAAAGAGAATTATGGGGAATTGTGACAGCCCTTAAATGTGATAATGAGTATTTTATGGGTGCTCATGTAGTCATTGAGACTGATTGTTTGCCGGTATTGGGTATGATTACTAGTTGTGCTACCCCGAACATTGCTATGCTCCAGTGGATTGCATACATCAAATCTTTGAACCCTGAATTTCAGCATATTGCAAGAAGAGATAACCCAGTGGGGGCAGACGTGTTATCTCGAGCACGCTATGAGAATGAAGATGGGATGATGGATGATGAGGAAGAAGATGACTTTCTTATGGCTGAAAATGATGTTGCAAGAGTGAATTTAGCAATGCAAGGTGTTGCTATAGCATTAATAGAAGCTTGGACAACAAAGAGAAGACATTTTAGATGTTTTGTATCTTGTGTAGAAGTGTTTCTGGAAGACAAATATGCAGGAGAGTGGTTGAGAATCAGTCAATATCTCAATATATTAACAAAAAGAGATGAATGGTCAAATGAGGAGTTTAAGAAGATCAAGAGGAAAGCCTATGGATTTTTTAAAAGATGGATACTTATGGAAACATGCTAAAAAGAAATAGGGTATGCCATTGAGAGTTTTGGGTGATAGAGCTTCACAAGTAAAAGTAATGCAAGAATTTCATGAAAGCTTGTGGGCTGGTCATAGAGGTGTTTGGGGCACTTTTACAAAGATCAAAGAAAGATATTGGTGGCAGGGTATGTATAAGGATGTTGCTCACTTTGTGGAAACATGTACGACATGTCAAATGTATTCAACTGTGAGACATCGGGATGGATTGCAACCCACATATCCATTGTCTCTTCATTTTAAGTGGGTGTGGATTTGATCACAATGCCTACAGGTCTTTGGCAAATGAGGTATCTTGTGCTTGCTCGTGAAGACTTGACTAATCAAGTGGAAGGGAGAGCTCTACATACTAAGATGACAAATGCCATATGTACTTTTCTCTTACAAGAGATCTTTTGTCGATATGGCTGTGTAGGAAAAATCACAGCAGATAGGGGTGAGCTGGATGCATATGAAGCTTGTGATTTCTTTGCACAATTGGGGATAAATCTTGCTTTAACATCAGCCTATAACCCTGAAGGAAATGGAAAAAATGAAAGAAGTCATCCACCTATTGTGAAGGCATTGGCAAAAGCATGTGGAGAGAAGATAAAAGAGTGGCCACGATTGCTCCCTTATGCTTTGTGAGCTGATAGAACAACTCATTATGCTGTTACAAGATATATGCCTGCAGAATTGATGTATGGTCAAAAACCTATCATGCCGATAGAAGAGATGACAGTCACATGGAGTGTGCAACTTTGGGAGGAGGAGTTGAATCGACAGGAGTTGTTGGCCTTATGCATTAGACAGTTGGAAAGAAAGCCAAAAGACATAGAGGCAACAACTGCAAAGTTAAGGGCAGCAAGGATACTAAACAAGAAACGGTTTGACAAAAGACATAGATTGAGGCCAAGAAACATACAAGATAGGGATTGGGTATTGGTTTATGATAGCAGTTTAGATAACTAGCATAGTGCCATGTGTAAAGTTTCCAAAAGATGGTTTGGATCCTATGTGGTAAGACAGGTGTTTGATAATGCTACTTATACATTAAATGAGCTGGATGGGATAGCCATCAAACTTTCGGTAGCAGGAAAAAGAATCAAATTATTCAAAAGGCGGGAATCTACTACCTATGAGTTGCCAGAATTGGAAGAAAATAGTGGTCATGATACAGGGGCTAGCCAGGAAGATATGAAAGATGAAGAAGTAAAGGATATGGTTGCAGAGGATGAGGAGGACTCAAAATCCGATGACAACTAGGATTTTGGCACATACTGAAGGATGTGTAGGTTTAGAGGGGGTGGATGTCGTGATGTTATGAGGACACAGTGTGAAAAAGTATGGAATGCATCATCATCCGATTTCTTTATTGATCTAGAGAGTCAATGTGATCTGAGCCATTAGTACTAGTGTGAGTTGCATGGATTATCTAAAAATACTAGTTTTTGGGATAATTTTAGCCTATTTTTTATATTATTTATTGTAAAAATCCAAAAAAGTTAGAAAAAGCTTTTAGATTAGGCTGGCATGCAAAAATCTAGTTGCTTTTTCAGCTAGTTAGGAGATTTTTCATAAAAAAGACAGATTGACGAAATCGAGTGTATCGCGATCACTGTAAACAGGTTGAAAACTGCAGATTGAACTGAAAGAAGAAGAAGGAGTGATCTAGGAGATCCATGAAAAGGTGTCTTGAGGTTTTACCCCCCTTTGAAGCCAACGGAGCCATCAGATTTGTGTTTCAGGAGCAGAGAAAGAGCTAATTTTTCTTATCCACGTTTTTTGTCTACGAAGGAGCTCCAGGAGAACTAATGCCTGGAGATTGCTTTTGAGTAGTGTGAAGATTTCAGGTTCTTTCAATACATATTGATTCAATTCATTGTGATTTGTTTTTGTTGTGTTTACCACTTGGGTATTCTCTATCTTCTCTTCCATCTCCTATCTCTACTTCCTTCTACTTCTGATCCCCGGTGGATTCGACCTTTCGACAAAAACCCCTCCGACAACGGATCTGTCTTTTTTCCCTTCATAGTTGCCTTCTCTTGCACTATTCCAAATGAGCTTCTTCATTCATCTTTTGACCAGGGCTGCCTCGGTCTGCCTCTGCCTTGTTTTGTCTGCATGGTGACATTGTCGCATAAGATGACCCCTCTCTTAGGTGGGGGCTAGTTCCAGGACACTCGTAGTTTTGAGTTGATGAAGGTTTGATGATTTAAAAAGGTAGATGTGTGAGTCAATGATGATTGGGTCTCAAGGGAATTGGTCTTGGAAAGAAATGGATCACCCGATTAAGGTTGTGGAGACCGAGAGTACATTGCATGGATGATGGGGCCTCCAAAGTTGGGAGGTTGAAGCCTTTGTTTGTACTTGAAAAGAAAATAAGGTACACTACCTATGGGCATGCTTGCTTTTCCATGTGATGCATT
Source organism: Lygodium microphyllum (assembly GCF_053477565.2). Lineage (NCBI taxonomy): Eukaryota > Viridiplantae > Streptophyta > Polypodiopsida > Schizaeales > Lygodiaceae > Lygodium > Lygodium microphyllum. The sequence continues at coordinate 122,037,423 of NC_141144.1, read as the reverse complement.
GTGCTTATGCTAGTGGGACTGGGAGTCGAGTCAAACCATAGGCAAGCCTGGGTGTTGTCCCTCACTTGAGGACCCAGTTTGTGCATAAAGGAGGTGTGATACATGTAACTTAGGGTGATAGTTCTAAACATAGGTGAGTGTTACCTCCTAGGTATGTCCTACCATTGATGTGCCCTAAGTATGAAGCAAGGAATCAAAATGAGGCTAGGGGGTTAGGGATGGAGCCAGCCAACTGAAGCCACTGGACGCACCTAACTTAAGAACCCCTAGGTGCAGTGACTGTGGCCTATGTGCTATAAACTACTATTTGTTATTATTTCTTCATTTTTCATATTTTCTTTCTTTTTTTTCTTGTTTTTCTTATAGATACGATAGCACACCTAACTTGAGAACCCCTAGGTGCAGTGATTGTGGCCTATGTGGTGTAAATTGTTGTTTGTTGTGATTTCTTCGCTTTTCATATTTTCTTTCTTTTTTTTCTTTTTTTTCTTTTTTTTTCTTATAGATACGGTGGCGCTCCTAGGCTGTACCTTGGTCCTCTTTTGATGATGCATCACAGGGTAGCCTAAGGGATTTGTTCAAGAAGGCATAACTTTGCATATAGCTCTTAAGATTAGCCTTGACATATAGAGGTGTGGTTGACAAAAAGGGGTATCCACACGTGGTCAATCGGCTATCATTCATGTCTCTGAGCACCTTCATACAAAAAGATGGTAAAAAAATAGTCCTCATAATTAGCTTGGGCCATGGCACAACTATCTATTCCTAGGTTGAGATAAAAAAAGAGTGGAGATAGATAGGCCTCCTCGACAATAGCTGGCAGTCGCTGTAGTAGAGACCTAGTGGTCCTAAGACAAGTACAAGTTGTGATAAAAGCGAGCTCTGGATAGGATGAGAAATCCTCGAGGAAGTACGTGATTGAGGAACAGAGGCCTCCTACCTTGAAGGTTAGGCACTCCTCGAGATTCTTTGCATTGGCATTGTAGATTTTGGGAAAGTCGTACCTGCCATGCTCCTCCTATTGTAGTCTACTCTATGCCTGCGAGGGTAGGGCATGTAGATAGGATCGTTCCTTTCTTTAGGGAGTGTGCCACAGAATTCCATCCATGCATCAAGGTTCGTGTCCTAGATCCTCCTCTGCCACTTGGGTTGTGCTTCAAAGCCTTGGACTGTCTTGGGGATCTGGTACACCTTGTCCTACTAGTATTCTAGAGTTTCCCGCCTCCATCGAGTGATAACTATGCTTCGCTCCATGACCCATCGATTTGCCAAGTTGTTGGACATTTGAATTATTATGTCCACTACTTCCATTGGTAGGACTTGGTCCAAGGCATGTGGGTAGAGGAATGATAGTTCAAAGGGCTAGGCCTGGAGTTCTCCTTGCTCCCAAATTCTCACCTCCTGGGCCAGTTGACATTAGCAATCCTCGGTTGTGACATGGGCTCTCCAAGAAGTTATTGGGGCTATGCTCTAGTTCTCTGTTGCACTTGCTCCACCAACTTCCGTCTTCTTCTCCTAGTGGAAATTATGTGCTCTGGTACTTGGGCTACCTTCTGAATATTCTTGGGGTTCATTTGACAGCGGTGGGCTAAGCTCCCAGGCATGTTGCTCTTCTCCTAGCCCTTGCTCAAAATCCAGCCCTTCCTCTAAAGGTTGCTCCTGTGGGGTCTGAGCTGGGGGTGGATGCGGCGGCTTGTTCTTTTCAAAGCAAAACTCCTTCAGCTCATCCATGGAGAGGCCGACTTGCCTCAAATACTGGCATTGTTGTTTTCTTATTAGGCTGGTGTCGATTGGGAGAGCTTGTTCGTGTGGTCTGTACTTTAAGGCTCTGATGGTCAATTCTAGCTTCCTTTTCATCCTCTACACCAAATCCTTGCCCCCCACTTGTTTTCATGGAGCATTACACCCAAGAAGGCTTGTCACTGCACTTTTGAACTTACTTTTGCGGCTTCGGCTCTGGCCTCTGCCAACACCCACTCGCATTCCATTATGGCCAAGTGCTCAACAAGTTCTCGCACTCGTTCAAAGTTGTGCTCTTCCCACTTTTTGGCCCTCTCTTCCAACTCCTCCTTGCCCTTCTCCATGCTTTGAGACAATATCATTACCACCTGCTATTGTTCATTCCACACATCTAGCATGTGTACTTTTTCCTTGTTCCAGTGGTTCAACTGCTCCTCAACTTTCCTCTAGGCTTGTTTTGCCATGGAGAGCTACATGGAAGTTTCTGACAGCCTCTTGGATAGATCTTCATTCCTCCATGCATGGGCATCTCGGTCTCCTACCTGCCGCTATCTTTCAGATTCAGCCACGACTTTTATCTCCTCCATCTCCTGTTTCAAATTTTCCAGCTCCTCCTACAGCCTTTGGGTTGCTTTCTTGATGGCTTCTTCCCTCTCTTTCTCCAAGTGTTTGATCTCCCTTTCTAGTTTGCCTTGTTCCTCCAACTCTAGGTCAGTCTTCTTTTTCAAGTCTTCTATTTCCTTTTGGTATCTTTGTGCCCTCTCCTATGTTGCATCCTCTAGCTCCTCTGTAACCTCCAAGATGTTGTTCATATACCCTTGCAGTTCTTCACCCAACTTTGCTAGTTCCTCATTGAGCTCTTGTAGGCTTATGCATCTCCATTTCTCCTCGGCCCACTTTGTTTCCCACTCTCCTTCTTCTCTTCTCCTTTCTTGGATGCTTCAACCTTCTCTTTTAGCTCTTGGATTCCTCGTTGATGCTTTGCTGCTTGGTAGGTTGCTTCCAACTTGAGTGCAGCTGAGGCTTCTCTCTAGATCTCCAACTCGGCTGCTGCCACTCTCCTCTCCTCCTTGCCCTTTTCTAACTATGCTAGGAGCTCTTTGACATAATCATCATACGTTGTGGTGGCAAGCATTGTAGGGGATGTAGTTGTGGAGGCCTCTAGCTTCTGCCTCTTGGGATCTTACCTTGATTCAGCATCCACCACAGACAGTCTTTTGGCTCTTGCAAGGGGGGGCCCTGCTTCCAAATCTAGAGCTATCTCCTGCATCTTTGTCACCAAAAACTGCATCATGGACATTAACTTGCTCATGTCCATGACGATTGTAGTTTCTTAGACGGTTCGAGGCAGTCAGAGCATGGGACGTGAAGATTGGGGGGAGGGAGTGCATTGGGTCTTACCCTTTCCCATTACCATTGGGACTGCTTTGATTTATGAGGCCTTGGCACTACTACTTGGCTCTCGTTCCCCTTAGGGGCTCATGGTGGTTGGTCCTTCCATACCCAAGGTCTCCTCCACTGACCTTGTATGGCATCGGCCATGTCCTCGTCTTCCTTTCTTCTCAACTCTTCTACCTCTTGCTCTAATTTTCTCTTGCTCTCATCTTTGGCCCTCTTGGACTCTTTTTGGGCCCTCCTTAGCTCGGCATGTTCCTCCCTTGTCATTGTTTCTTTCATCTCCTTCTGTAGATTTGATGGGGTTCCCTTGTTTGGTGCCTTTAACTCTCCTTGGCCGGACTATGTCTATTGCTCTTCTCTATCACTTATAGTCCTTTCACTGGACTGCACTTGTTCGTGGTGAGGCAATCGATCAGGGGTTTCCCCTACTCCCCCTTTACCTCCTTTTGTGTCCTTCGAGGCCTTCTGGATAATGGCCGTTAGTGATGCCAGGAGGCATATTCCACGGTGGATTCCGTGAGGTTTTACGGTGGATTCCGTAAACTTAGATGACCGGGGCTCATACACAAAGTGGATTCTTTGTGTGAGAAGTTGATGGGGACGCCTGTCCTTGATTCCGTAAACTTAGATGACCGAGGCTCATACACAAAGTGGATTCTTTGTGAGAGAAGTTGATGGGGACGCCTGTCCTTTTCGGGCATTTCATTAATTTAGTGTGTACATGGGTGATTCCATAGCGGGTGATTCCGCAAAATGCATATTAAATTAATAAACTTTTATGAGTTTAGAGTGCGCACTCGTAATAAATTAAGGTTAGGATTTATTTCTAACCAGTTGATTTATTTATGTAGCTGAAGACTGCTAGGTATTCACTTTTGTCGGTTTAATCGTATTATTTTACTAACGATTGTGAATGCTTCAATTGATGTGTAGAGATAGCAGTAGTGGCGGAGGAAAGCATTGGAGTCTAGCGAGTATTCGACCTATGGATTATATTTTGTTAGGCGCCATGCCTATATTTTGCCATGTCTATTGAGGCATCGATTATTTATTATTATTTTGTATGCGCCTATGCGCACGGATATGTTATTTCTATTTGGGACATTGTGTTGGGCGTGCCAGACTCTATGGGCACCATCCATTAGCTTTATTTCCTATTATTGTAAAAGCAAACTCAAAAGCTAAAAGCTTGTCATATTTTTGTAAATTGGGCTATTATTGAGCATGAAGATGGAAATATACATAAAATACATGCTTTGTGAAGCGCTCACACAAGGCATGGGGGGAGATTGAACCCAATTGGTCTCTTGCTCTTATTGTTCATGCTTTTTACATTGTTTTTTGTGCAAAAAGGTAGAGTTCATTGTTCTTGGGGACCTTCCGGGATTCACTATGTGAGCATACTGCGACCGATCTGCGCACTAGTGGTATCAGAGCGGAGCTGAGATCAAGAGCTTCCAATCGCTATCCATCTCGTGCGAAGGCGGAGCTCCTGGAACGATCGGGCTCTACGGTCAATCTCGTCGCGAACCGTCGATACAGACAGACTTCTGGAGATCAAGAACCCCTGTTTCTACTCTCAGATTGCGAAGGACCAGGCTGTACAGGCGGAGGACCACTCCCTCATCTCCATAAACAAGTCGTGGAAATACAGTAAGAAGCTCCATATCTATCTTCTTCAAAAGCTTAGTAATAAAGCTATAAAGCTTAAGGGACTTCAAAAGCTTCACCAAAATCCTCATCGTGGTGTAAGAGGACGTCCGAAAATTGTGCGACGTCAGAAAACGGCTACCCTCATCCTTCACGATCTGTGCCGTTCTTCAAAATTTACCCCCCTTCCATAAGCTTAAGCTATTAAGCTTAAGACATTAAGCTTTAATCAAGTCCCACAAGGCAAGCAAATCACCAAACTTCGGGTCCTGCACTCCAGAAATCAAGTTCTGCAAGTCAATCGTGATCAAGTCCTGCAAGTTCACTAAGTCGGCTAAGTCTACAACTCTGCAAGTCACCTAAGTCTGAAACTCTGCAAGTCAGACTAGTCAACTGGAGTCAGAACTGACTTGTGCTCAAAACTCCTAGAAGGGTTGTTTCTGCGCAGAAACTCCGAACTGCAAAGTTGTTCGTGACAAGGTATTCTACCCATATACAGGTTCGCTGAAGTATTTTCAGCATATGAAGAAGGAAAAATCGTAGATTTTCTAAAGATTGAGAAAGAAATACCCAAAAACACATAGCCTTGTAACCCCGAATTTGAGCTACGCTCATCCCGCTAACCTGATTTTGAGTGAGAAAGGTCTTTTGAGTTTTACAGGATGACGAAACCACATATGGATGATCCTATGGCTGAAGACGACCTACCTGAGCCTACCATGGAACAAAAGCTGGATCTAATCATGATGCAATTGGAAGAAGAACGAAGGGCTAGGCAAGCATTGCAAGCGCAATTGGCAAAATTACAAAGAGCGTCTACCGACAAAGAAGAACCTCAAGCTGAAGATTTAATTCGACGTACCATCGACGCCACTCTTGAAGCTCAAACCATTCACAAGGAATCAAAGATAAGTAAACGAAGTTTCAAATTTCGCACTTTCAATGGCATACGAGAAGGAAAGACTGTTTTATCATTCATTAGCCAGTTTGATGACTATTTCCATGAGGAAACCTATCTAGAAAAAGATAAAATCAAGTGTGTTACTAATCATTTGGTAGACAGAGCATCACTTTGGTGGACTGTAGTACGCAAGAGCATAGAATGTCCTGCTACTTGGGAAGATTTCAAGAAGAAGTTCATGCAGAATTTCCTTCCACTGCAATTTCATGAGAAGGCTATCAAGCAATGGGATCTACTTCAACAACGGGATCGTAAGCCTATACCACAGTATACAGAGCGTTTTTGGAATGCACTCCTACAGCTACACATGCTTGAAGACGTACCAGAGACGACACATAAGCGGAAGTATATGTCTGGACTTCTTGGACATTACTACGCTGAAGTGAACATGTTCAAGCCTGCTACCCTTGAAGACGCCATCTCACTAGCTCACGATACTGAAGATAAGCTACGAGGTAGAGACAGATGACCACATCAATTCCAAGCCAATGGTAATTATGGATCTAAACAATTCAATTCCAATTTTAGAAGGTTTAATCCATGTCGTTTCTCTTCACCATCTTTCCGCAAGAATTGGGCTAAACCACCTGCATTACCATCCAATGTCAATCCAAATCCTAAGCCTATTCCACAAGCAAATCCAAATGTACCCAGACTTCCAGCCATTTCAAATAATCTAACCAAAGCCAAGCCAATAGTATGCTATAAATGTCACCAGCCTGGACATCTCGCAGCAAATTGTCATTCAAAGAAGCCACCAGCTCATATCAACTATCTTGGAGCCATGGACGAAGATGAACAAGAGGATATGCCTGATTTCACTGAAGATGAGGACGACACTACTACTATTTCTGACACTTTACCAGGTATGCCTACTCCACATTCATTATTGACTATGAAATGTTTGGTGCATGGAAAGAAAAAGACTATCTTGCATGATGACGATAGTACTCATGATTTTATTTTAGCAAAATTGGTAAAGGAATTGAAATTACAGACTGTACCTACGCATTATCGCATAAAAGCTGCATTTTTAGGCACTAGGTATAATGGGACACAGGAAGTGCAAGATTTAGAGATTCAATTTGGTTCATACACTGAAAGAAGAAATTTCTTAGTTATTCCATTACAGTCGAGTGACATTATTTTAGGAATGCCTTGGCGACACCAGCATAACCCCGATATAGATTATTCCACACACACAATGACTATTAATTTTCAAGGAAAATCTATTACATTATATGGTATTCATGCATCTAATGTTTTTCCACTGCTTTCGCATACTCAAGCAAAACGTGCACTACGCAAGAGTACTAAATCATATCTCATTTGGGTGAATGAATTGCAAGCAAAGAAAAATCATATGCACCCTAGGCATAAGGAATTTCTTGCATATTTTAAGGACTATTTTGCAGAAGACCTACCACCAAGTTTACCTCCTTCACGTCCAGAAGACCATAAGATTGATTTGATCCCTGGCACACAACCACCTTGCAAAGCACCATATAGGCACAACCAGATAGAACAAAAAGAAATCCAGAGTCAAGTTGAAGAATTACTAAATATAGGTTTAATTCGACCTAGCAGTTCTCCATTCGGTGCACCTGTACTTTTAGTCAAGAAAAAGAATAATACCTATCGTATGTGTATTGACTACCGAGCCTTAAATAAGATCACTGTAAAGAATAGGTATCCTATTCCTAGAGTTGATGACCTTATGGACAAATTGCAAGGATCTTCTATATTTAGTAAAATTGACCTTAAGTCTGGTTATCATCAGGTGAGGCTAGATAAATTTGACATATTTAAGACTGCATTCAGAACCCAGTTTGGTCATTATGAATTCTTAGTCATGCCATTCGGATTGACTAATGCACCTGCCATTCTTTGATGATATTTTGGTGTTTAGTCAAAATGAGAAAGAGCATTATAAGCATTTGTCATTGGTTTTTCAATTATTGAAAGAAAATCAATTGTTTGCAAATCCTGAAAAGAGTGAATTCTTTAAGACAGAAATTGAATATTTAGGTCATATTGTATCATCTGAAGGAATTAAAGTTGATCCTAAGAAAATTGATGCAATATTGAATTGGCCTGTTCCTAAAAACATGCATGAGTTACGCTCATTCCTTGGTCTTGCTAGTTTCTATAGGAAGTTTGTACGTAATTTTTCATTACTTGCTTTACCATTAACCAAACTTCTCAAGAAAGGAATTGTTTATCAATGGACCGAAAATCAACAGAAATCCTTTGACTTACTGAAACATGCATTAACCAATGCCCCTATTTTACAGTTGCCTGACTTTAATAGACCATTTTTTCTAGTTGTGACTGATGCTAGCGGATCAGGAATAGGAGCCGTACTAATGCAAGACAATTATCCAATAGCATATTCTAGTTGTAAACTGAAACCCTCTAAGCTGAAATATTCCACATATGACAAAGAACTATTAGCAGTTGTACAAGCATTAAGACAGTGGAAACACTACTTAATGGGTTCAGAATTTATGATAAAGACTGACCAGCAAAGTATTAGACATTTACTTAGCCAACCTCAAATCTCTGACCGTCATATCAAATGGGCTTCCTTCATTCAAAGTTTTCATCCTATCATTCAATACCAACCTGGAAAAGAAAATGTAGTTGCTGATGCATTGAGTAGAAGACCTGCAATTCATAATATTTCTGTCATATCTTTTGATTCTTTGATTGCTATGAAATATACATATCACCAGGATATTACTTTTCATTCTGATTGGAATAAATTAGTACAAAATAATTTCATTCCTGTTGATTCATTGTCATATAATGATGGATTTATGTTTTATGAAAAGAGACGGTGTGTTACTATTCCATTCCGATCTTTTGTTTTAAATGAAATTCATTGTCCCCCATATCAAGGTCATAGAGGTATCATATCTACATTACGTATGTTAACTGAAGATTTTTATTGGCTGCATATGGATGCAGATGTATCTAATTTCGTTTCTGAATGTTTGATTTGTCAAAGAGTTAAGAGACATCATGGTAAACAGTATGGATTACTCATGCCTTTGTCTATTCCATCTAAACCTTGGGAACAAATTTCTATGGACTTCATTACTAGTTTACCAAATACTAAATCTAACCATGATATGATTTGGACAGTTGTAGATAGATTTAGTAAGCAAGCATATTTCATTCCATGTAAGAAAACTTTAACAGCATCACAAGCAGCATAATTATTTTTGAAAACTATTTTTACTAACCATGGATTGCCAAAAGTGATTATTTCAGATCGTGATTCTAGATTTTGTAACAATTTTTGGATTACCCTGTTTGCTAATCTAGGCTGAAAGATTGATTTCTCATCTGCATTTCATCCAGAAACTAATGGACAAACAGAAGCCACAAACAGCACCATTCTAGATCTTTTACGTGCATATACTATCTCTAAACCTCAGACATGGGACGTTCATTTGCATTTATTACAGTTTGCATATAACAATACACCGCACACATCCACAAAGAAAGCACCGTTTGAAGTCATTTATGGATATAGATTATCTACACCTGTTGCATCTTTGTCTAATAGAATTCAGAGTGCTGATGATATTGCTAGTATGCATAACAGTATTTTCGATGAAGTTAAAGATATGATTGCTAAAGCCCAGCAATCATATACCAAACAAGCCAACAAGGAAAGACAAGCCATGAATTTCAAAGTTGATGATTATGTTTGGCTGAGAATAGAAAAACGTAGACTCCAAAGTGTAGATAGACATCCAGTTGTCAAACTAGCTCCCAGATTTTATGGACCATTTAGAATCATTCATAAGATTAATGATAATGCATTCAAGTTAGAATTACCATCTCATTGGAAAATTCACAATACATTTCATATTAGTTTATTGAGACCATTTAGAGGCCAATTACCTATCCACCCTGTTTATGAAAACCCACCTTTATTAGAGGAAGAGACTGAAATACTTGAACCAGAAGCTATCATAGACACTGACTTTATGACCACTAGAACTGGCCGAAGGTATTCTAGATATCTAGTAAAATTTAAGAACCATCCTGTAGAGGAAGCACAATGAATGCACGCTAGAGACTTAAATGCTTTCCCCACTCTGTTAGCTCCACATTGAGCTAATAGCAATTGAGGTCAATTGCTATCCCACCCGGGGGTATGATGCCAGGAGGCATATTCTACGATGGATTCCGTGAGGTTTTACGATGGATTCCGTAAACTTAGATGACCGGGGCTCATACACAAAGTGGATTCTTTGTGCGAGAAGTTGATGGGGACGTCTGTCCTTGATTTCGTAAACTTAGATGACCGGGGCTCATACACAAAGTGGATTCTTTGTGTGAGAAGTTGATGGGGACGCCTGTCCTTTTCGGGCGTTTCATTAATTTAGTGTGTACATGGGTGATTCCATAGCGGGTGATTCCGCAAATTGCATATTAAATTAATAAACGTTTATGAGTTTAGAGTGCGCACTCGTAATAAATTAAGGTTAGGATTTATTTCTAATCAGTTGATTTATTTATGTAGCTGAAGACTGCTAGGTATTCACTTTTGTCGGTTTAATTGTATTATTTTACTAACGATTGTGAATGCTTCAGTTGATGTGTAGAGATAGCAGCAATGGCGGAGGAAAGCATTGGAGTCTAGCGAGTATTCGACCTATGGATTATATTTTGTTAGGCGCCATGCCTATATTTTGCCATGTCTATTGAGGCATCGATTATTTATTATTATTTTGTATGCGCCTATGCGCACGGATATGTTATTTCTATTTGGGACATTGTGTTGGGCGTGCCAGATTCTATGGGCACCGTCCATTAGCTTTATTTCCTATTTTTGTAAAAGCAAACTCAAAAGCTAAAAGCTTGTCATATTTTTGTAAATTGGGCTATTATTGAGCATGAAGATGGAAATATACATAAAATACATGCTTTGTGAAGCGCTCACACAAGGCATGGGGGGAGATTGAACCCAATTGGTCTCTTGCTCTTGTCGTTCATGCTTTTTACATTGTTTTTTGTGCAAAAAGGTAGAGTTCATTATTCTTGGGGACCTTCCGGGATTCACTGCGTGAGCATACTGCGACCGATCTGCGCACCAGTTAGGATTCCATCGAACTTGATGGTGGATGCCTTAGAGGAGGACTTCTTTCTGTTGATCTTGCTGTGGAGGCTTGGGATTCCCCTCTTGCCACTGATGTGCCAATGGTCAAAGCTTTCACTGAGCTTTCAATGGTTTTTTGCACAAAGGCATTCCGATCTACCTCATCTAGGGATCCAATGTGATGCTTTTCGACAACAGCACCCGATTCTGTTCATAAGGGCATTGTACCTTTGACTAAAAAGGAGAGCATGAACCATCTTTGCATACAACTTGATCTCAGGATTTGGGATGTTCACTAAGCTTATCCCATCCATTGTGTGTATGATAGCCTTGTTCATCCCCAACATGCTATACACCTCCCTCTTTGGGCATCTCTCTATCCTACTAGTCAAACCTATGGTCTTCTCCACCACTACAAGGCTCAATTCCACCTCTACTTGGTGGGCTTCTTCCCCTTTCCTGATCATGACCATGCCACAGTTCCTTTCAGTATTGAAGCTCCTTAGAAATTTTGTGCACTTGCTGTGGTCGACCTTCTCTACATACTTCTATAGGCTGCCCTCGTCCATGAGTTGTTTTATAGGCAGCTCTTCCATGATGGTATCTTCTAGGTTCATGGCATGCTTGATTAGGGGTACTCCTTGACCTTCGCACTTCCCTTTTGAGCCATCCTTGAGGTTGATGTTTCTGCTTCTGCATTTATCACTTTCTTTCCCGCGGGCAAAGTTGTGGCATTCTCTGTTTTCATTGTGACCTTTGCATCCGATTTCTTCCTCCTTCTCCTACGCCTCCTCTTTCTAATTGAGGCTACGTCTAAGTTGCTAGGCCCTGGTATTGATATGCCAGCATGATTTTTCTATGTGCGAGACATGACATGCAACAGGATAGGCGTGACCTTCCCATCGAGTGCCTCATCACTGAACAACCCCAATGGGGCTAAGGGTTCATTTTCCGAGTTAGAGGAGGCTTTCATCTAGGGAAATCAACAAAGAGGTGTGTGATCCGAAATTTAGAGCATCTGTAATCAGTCTTGTCTCGATTTTCTTTCTCTTGTTCAGGTCAGTGCAAAGAGATGTGTCTCGGGTGATTGTAAGTCCATGTGATTGGCTCTTGGGTCTGCCCTCTTAAGCCTCTACCCCACCCTCTACCTAATGCCATCACTAGTACTAGTCAATAGTCCATAAGGACTACATTTTCCTCTTCATCATACAAGACGTAAGGGTGTACGTAAGGCTCTTCGTTGCTCGGCTCCTCCACATAGTGGACTGGATTGTCACATGGTGGATGGGTCACATAGGGTTCAGGTGATCTAGCTATGCCCATAGGGTTTATCTCCATCCTAGGAATGGATAGCTTGGTGTCATTGGGTACTAGGAGAGCCAATAGGGTTCCCCTTCCAAAGAAGTTTGGCAGCCTATTCGCTAGGTATGGTTGATTATATGGTTATGAGTATGAGAGTCTCCTTTGCAGTCTGCAATGCATGGCATCATGGTCGAACCAACCACAATTGGCACAAGGTCAGGAACTAAGGGTCCTAACACTCAGCTGGCAAGTGGTTCCTACCACAATACATGCATTGGATGTGAGGGCATGTTGGTCTCTCATCATCTCTTGTAGTCTAGCTAGCTCCTAGCTCGAGTAAGTGCCCTTGCCTTCATTTTGAGTACTTGGGCCTGACCTTTTTCTTGTCATCAAAGCTCTCTTGGAATTCCTGGAAGCAGTCTCGTCTCGATTTGAGCTCCTCGAGTTTCTCTCCTTGATCGTCCACTCTAATGGCCTCTTCAAAGACCTTTGTCAGTGCATATTGTTGTAAGCTCAAGTTGTCAGCCAAGGCCTGGTAGAGCTCGAATTGCAGTCTGCAATGCATGGCATCATGGCCAAACCTACCACAATTGGCACAAGGTCAAGATTTGAGGGTCCTAACACTTAGCTGGCAAGTGGTTCACCCACCACAATACACGCATTGGATGTGAAGGCATGTTGGTCTCTCATCATCTCTTGTAGTCTAGCTAGCTCCATCTTCATCTCTGCTAGCTCCTAGCTTGAGTCAGTGCCCTTGCCTTTATCCTGAGTACTTGGGCTTGATCTTTTGCTTGTCATCAAAGCTCTCTTGGAATTCCTAGAGGTAGTCTCTTCTCCATTTGAGCTATTGGATTTTCTCTCCTTGAGCCGATCATCCACTCTAATGGCCTCTTCAAAGATCCTCATCAACGCATCTCGTTGTAAGCTCAAGTTGCCAGCCAAGGCCTTGTAGAGCTCTTTGCTTCGTATTTCATTAATGAATACTGTGGACACTGCTCTCTCGGTTGGTCACTTGCTAGTTGGGATTCTCTTGAAGAGACTCATCTTGTGGTTCACCTAATCCAAAATATCTTGCTTATTCCTCTCCTTGACATTCATCAGCCGCACTAGTAGGTTGTTAGAGTACCCAGGCCTCGCAGTTTGTCAAAGTACCCAAGCCTAGAGAATCTCTTAATGAAGAGACTCTTGATGTTGTTAAAGTCAGTTCACTCAATAGTGTCTAGAATCGTGTACCAAGTCATCCTACCCTTATCTCCTAAGCACAGACCAAAAGCTTGCGAGTGCAAAGTAAGATCAGTGAGGTTGTTAGCCTCACAGACTTGCTCAAATTGCTCTACGAAGCTATATTTCTAATCTGTGTACAAGGAGATGCAGAAGCATCTTGTCGAGTGATGAGAATAATAAACTCTTATACATTGTGGTCTCTATCACTGCAAGAATTAGTTTGGTTTAATATTTTACCTCTAATAGTTCTTGTCTTCATGCTCAAGTTCATGATTTTGATGCATTGTCAATATTTGGAAGCTCTTATAAGAAGAGTCTTTGAGATGCATAACAATGATTTTAGACAATTAGTTTATGTAGCATTAGAGATTGTTGAGTAAGATGATTTCTTTTTGTAGCATTAGATTTGTGCACTACTAGTTATGGTCATTAGATTTGCGCACTACTAGTTATGGTCATTAGAATTAAATTTTAGTCCCAAAATACAATTCCATGGATATACACATGTCCCCAACAATGACACATCGAACAAATGGGATAAACAATAAAAGTATTATAAGGACCATCTACCTCCCTAGATATGAAGACCTTGGACACATGAAAAAATCCATCACAAAAAGTAGGATAGATCCTATCATTCCAAATGCTCCCTTTTGTGTGGCTTATCAAAATGATCACATTTAAGCAACATGATATAATAAACAAAATTCATTACACAAAGCCTTAGAGGGTATTATGGTGTGCCTTTTCCAAGATTCTATGATGTGCATAGTACTGCAAAGTCCACTCAAAAGAATCCTGCCCAAAGACTCCACAATAAGACAATACAAACATCAATAACTAGACAAGAGGAGGGTTAGTTGAGTACTAGTAGCACTTTTTCTATCTTGTTAAAGTCACTAAGTCCTCGAGCCTTTGTGGCTTCACACAATGTTGCTCCTATAGTTCCCATGGTATAGCATGGAAAGCAAAAGACAACTTATGGCATGTGGTGGCTAGGGTCTAGTACGATCCAATCAAATTGGAATTGGCCACCCCATGCCCCACACCCCCTTTTCTTTAGTTGCATAAAATCATGGGCATGGTACATATAATATTGTCTATCACCAATAGTTGTAAAGGATCTTTTGTGCCATTATGGAGTGTAACAATGCATGAACATTGCAATTGGAGCAAAGAGCCAGAGATAAATCTACTAAAGGATGATGCAATATCAATCATGCCAAATGGTAGAAAAAGAGTGGCATTTAGGTGCACATGGTACTTTGTGGAGTCCAAAAAAGGCACCAAATCAGCTCGATAACTATTGGCATCCTATAATATTGCTATGGGCGCATAAAGGCTCCAATTGAAACAAAAAATGGGGGTGGTTTGCCATGAAGCAACCAAGCCCAATATGACCTGGTTGTCAAGATTGTGGGAGAGAAGGAAGGAGTCTCACTTGTAGCTTTCTTGCTTGCACAATGGGGGAATACACACAAAGGTGGAGGCTGAAAACAGTTTTTCTCTTCTTAGTTGTGTAAGCCAAAAAGAACTCTCGTACAAGGAAATAGGAGAACCCTATATATGGGTCTCAAACCAAACTCAACTAACTAAGGTGGCATACTAACTGAGCCACGAACTAGAGTAGATAAAGATAGCTATCATGTAGCTATTATTCATGGGCGGTGTACCAACCGCATCTGCAACTGACAACTCGGTGACATAAATGCACAACGGTCACCCTGGCATATCACGAGTGGAGCTCGATATCTCAACACTCCCCCTCAAGCTCAATCCCAATTCCTGCACACCAAGCAGGTCTCTGAACTTGCGCAGCTTCTCTGCGCCCAATGCCTTCGTAAATATGTCAGCTACCTGATCCTCTGTGCTGACATAAACTAGATCAATAAGACCTAGTAAAACCCTCTCCCGCACATAGTGATAATGCACCTCAATGTGCTTTGTTCTAGCATGATAGACTGGGTTATTTGCCAAGTGTATACTACTCATGTTGTCACAATAATTGACAACTGGCCCATCTGTAGGCTGATGCATATCATAAAGTAGCTTATGCAACCAAGCTACCTCACATGCAGCCATTGTTGCACCCCTGTACTCAGTCTCTATGCTGGACAAGGCAACTGTAGGCTGTTTCTTACTGCTCCAAGTGACTGCAGCACTCCCAAAAGAGAACACATATCCACTGGTAGATCGTCTATCAGAAATGCTACCAGCCCAATCAGCATCAGTGTACCCATGCAACTGTATCTGAACCCCAGTCTCATAAAATAGTCCATACTGCAATGTGGACTTCACATACCTGAGTATGCGTCTAGCCGCATCCAAATGCGGTTTCCTTGGAGCCTGCATAAACTGACTTACCAATCCAACAGCATAGCTCAAATCTGGCCTGGTAATAGTCATATAAATCAAGCTTCCTACTATGCGTCTGTACATAGTAGGGTCTTCCAGAAGCTCACCTGCATCTGCGCTCAGCTTCACATTCTGCTCCAAAGGAACTGAAATAGGCTTACAGCCTGTCATCCCATATTTGGACAGCATGTCCAATCCATACTGCCTCTGCAAGACCTGTATCCCACTTGGTGATCTAATCACCTCGATGCCCAAGAAATAACACAGCTCTCCCAAATCCTTCATCTCAAACTTCTGCTTCAATAGCATTTTCACATGAAGGATATCTTCATCACTGTCACCTGTCATAATCAAATCATCAACATAAATGACAAGTAGCATAATACCTTTCTCTGTTTTTCTCACATAAAGTGAGAAATCTGCCTTGGAAATCTGAAAGCCAATAGTGACAAGATACTGTCCTATCTTGTCAGACCATGCTCTAGGTGCTTGCTTCAAGCCATACAAAGCTTTCTTCAACCTGCAAACAAACTCAGGATGAACAGCATGCACATAACCTGGTGGCTGCTCCATATAGACCTCTTCTTGCAAATCACCATGCAAGAAGACATTCTTTACATCCATCTGATGTAAAGACCATCCCTTTGATGCAGCCATAGCAATGACTGCTCTTACGGTTGCCATCCTTGCAACCGGACTGAATGTTTCTTCATAGTCAATGCCATATGTTTGTGCATACCCCTTGACTACTAATCTTGCCTTGTATCTGTTCACAGAACCATCAGCATTGTGCTTCACCTTATAAACCCACTTACAGCCAATTGCATTCTTACCTTTAGGCAAAGGTACCAATTCCCATGTAGCGTTTGCTTCCAAGGCATCCATTTCTTCATCCATGGCTTTCTCCCATTTTTCTTTTCCCATGGCTTGCTCAAAAGAAGTGGGTTCTGGTTCCTGTATCACTTTGACCATATATGCATAGTGAATGGATGTAAATCCATCATATTTTAGCCTATCCACAGGATACCTAGCTCTTGTAGACCTGCGCAAAATAGGTTCACCCCCAGGTGCTCTTAAAACATCCCTGGTCTTCCTTACTCCAGGTGTAACAATAGAAGGAATACCCAACTCATCATCAATGCTCTGTTCTGAGCCACTGGATTCACCATCCACATAAGAGTGACCTGCATTCACATCAAACATGGGCTGATCAACCTTCTCTTTTCCTTTTCGTGATACCTGGATACCACTATCTGTATTACTTTGAGAAGATTCTCCTGATCTGAATCTGCCTGTCCATGGCGAAGAATGTGAAACACTGCTAGAGGACGCTCCAGGTCCACTAATATTTTGTGACTTCTGCTGTGAATTCTATGCAGCATTACCATTTTGTGCATCTACATCATCAATCACATTTACTGGTTTATACCAGCTACTCATCTCATCAAAAACAACATCTCTGCTCACTGTAAACTTAGGAGTAGAAGGGTTATAGCATCTATACCCTTTTTGCTGCAGAGAGTAACCAATAAAGATGCACTTCTCAGCTTTTGGATCCAACTTAGATCTCAACTCATGTGGCACATATATATCTGGTTTCCTACCAGTATACCTCTCCTCTGGAGTCATCCCATGTATTGCTGCAGTGGGAGTCCTGTTCATTATGTAGACTGCTATAGCAACTGCCTCAACCCAATAAAAATCAGGCAGGTCTTTTTTATTGAGCATGGCACGAGATACCTCTCCAATATGCCTATTTTTTCTTTCTACAATTCCATTTTGTTGTGGGGTATGACTACATGAATATTACTGCTTTATGCCATGCTCCTGCAAGAACCTTGCAAACTCATTTGAGAGGTACTCTCCCCCTCCATCTGACCTTAGGCATTTTATTTGTAGTCCTGTTTCTTTTTCAACCATAGCTTTAAGAGTTTTAAAATGCCCAAAAACTTCACTTTTCTTTTTCATAAAATACACCCAAACTTTTTTGCTATAGTCATCAATAAAAGTGACAAAATAATGACAGCCTCCAAGAGATGCAGCTTTAGTAGTCCACACATCAGAGTGGATTAATTCCAATGGCTTCTCACTCTCTTGAACATGTCTAGGAAATGGTTTCCTTGCCTGTTTTCCAAATTGGCAGGCTTCACATACCTTATGCATTTCTGCAACCTTGAATTTAGGCAATCCTGCAACAATATTTTGGGCCTGCATTGATTTAAGTCGCTGTACATTAACATGACCAATGCGTTTATGCCAGATATCAATATCTGCAACTACACCGGTCCCATGTGCAAACATTGCTGCACTCAATTCAGACATGTCTGCATCCAACGTAAACATTCTGCCCTTCTTCTTTCCTTTTGCTATCAAGCGACCTTTATTTTTCATATCCTCAACAAAGCATCCATGAGGATTAAATCTGACCTGCAAGCCCTGCTCAACCATTTGACCAACAGAAACCAGATTCTTGGTGATATTCGGGACATGAAATACATCGGAAAGGTATTTCTTTTTCCCATCCTGCATAGACAAATGAATTTTTCCAATCTGCACAATAGGATGTGCAGTATCATCACAGTCTCCACAAATCCTGGTTTTTCCATTTTCCTTGCATCCTCCATCCATTCTGCATGACCTGTCATGTGGTTTGATGCACCTGAGTCAACATACCATACATCATTGCTTTCTTCTGCACTTGTCACAGAATTATTCATGTGCTGCACCATAAACAAATGCTCATTTCTGTCATCACCCTGTCTACTAGAAGATGCATAATTCCCTTGTTGCAGTTTTCCATTCATGATGTCATTCTGCTTTTTATAGCAGTCTTTAGCCATATGACCCATTTTACCACAGTAGTAGCATTCAACATTACTGTTTGCATTTTGGCCTCTTTGCCATCCACCACGACCTCTTTGGCTCCCCCTGCCTCTAGAGTTACCACGTCCTCCTTCATAGGACTGGTTTTCTTGAGTTTGCTACATATCCTGATTTCTACCACGGCCTCCAAATCGGCCTTCTCTACCTCTGCCTCTACCTCTTCCAGCATTTGAGTAGAAGACAGCTTCTTTTGAAGTTCCTCCTGAAGAAGATGCACCACCATTTCTCTGCTCCTCAGAAATTAGAAGAGCAATCAACTCCTCAAAATCAGGAAATCTTTCACGGACGGAAATGGATGTTCGGAACTGTGCATAATCCTTTCCTAGACCATTCAAGGTCACTGAGACTAAATCATCATCTTCCACTGGCGACCCAATGGAAGCAAGTGCATCTGCAATCTTCTTCACCTTCATGTGGTAGTCATTGATGCTCATATTTTCTCTTTGCACATTGTGCAACTCTTGCTTGAGCTGCATTTTCCTGGCTTACGTATTTGTGCTATACATTTTTGACAAAGTATCCCATGCCTCCTTTGGCATACTTGCATCTTGAATATGCACAATCATAGAGTTTGAAATGCTGATAGATAGCCAGTACATAACTTTCCTGTCTCTCTCATGCCATGCTTTAAATGCCTGCATTTGCTGTTGATTGGGAACATCAAGAAGAACTGGTTCTTCTTCATTTCCTGCAACAAATTCCCAATATCCTTTTCCCATAAGGAAATTCGTCATTCTAAACTTCCATGCTTGGAAGTTGTTCTTGTCAAGCTTTTCAATTACAATCTGTGAAAGAGAATCAGACGCCATTACAGAACACTGCAAAAAATTCTGTCACTACAAAAAACACAGCTTTACCCTGTTGAGATGACAAGCTCAACACATGCGGACATTGATGATGGACCGCTTGGTTAGATGGGTCCACACGTCTACACTTAGCACATCGGTGGTCATTATGCATCTCACATGGCCACTGACTCATTACTTATTATATTCAGGTCGTTACACCTATTTACAGCTGGCATAGTTATAGCGCCAGTCGACTAGTGTAGTCGATTATGCATTATTTGACTTAGTAGGCCACTTTCCTTTTATGTTGTATCTTATCTATACTTTGTGTACGTTGTAAAGAGTGTGGAAGAAGAAGAAAAACCAGCAAGAAAACGTTTTGGCCTCCATCTCTCTTCTTGTCTCTTGAGTGAGCTTCTCCTTGTGCATTTTGTGTGTGTTCGGCGTAGCATCTTGAGCAACCCCCTCCACCACGCGATTCTTGACATGGTATCAGAGCCGCGCCATTGAGAGAGGCTGATTTCGAAGGTTGAAGCAAAGGAGAAGAAGCAAGGTTCGAGCAAGCAAGCCACGGACGGGTAAGAAGCTCTCCCATCCTTCAACTCTTTCTCTTCGATAGTGCCTGTGGAGGCACCGAAAGCAGGGCAGAGCAAAAATCTCAGATTGTAGTGAGATTTGGTGTGCGCGAAGAGCGCTGTATGTTCTGTAGATAAGCCCTTTAGGGCTATCCCGCAGTTATTTTGGGCATTTGAGGCCATTTCAGGGCCCGTTTTAGAGCCGCAAGGTTGCGGACAGTAGTTTCGGGGTACACTGTGACTTCGACTGTATTGACCGAACGTGGGTGCGCAGGCTACAGATTTCAGATCTGTAAGTTCAAAGGTGTTTACCAGTGAGTAAACACAAGGTTTATCTACAAACTGGTTGCAGATTGCATGTATTGTTGAGCAGACAGTGAAAAAGGCTATCTGGTGTACTATTGTGCACTACAGATCAAGGGTTGTAGAAGATTTGCTTGCTGTTTGGTATTAATTTTATGATAATGGCAGAGAACAGTGGAAGCCCTATCATTGAGAAGCTCGACAAGAACAACTACCCTTCATGGAAGTTCCGTGTCACGAACTTCCTTATTGGAAAATGCCTCTACGAGTTTGTTTCAGGTGAAGAAAAGGAGCCGGAGATGAGTGATCCTCCAACTGCAGAAGAGACAAAGGCACGGAAGGAATGGAATGCAAAGGATAAAAAGGTCATGTATTGGTTGTCTGCAGTAATTGACAATAATATGCTGGGACACATTAGAAATGCAGAGAATTCATATGCAGCTTGGACCATACTTGAAAGTATGTTTTCTGTAAATACAAAGGCACGAAAGATTCAACTCAAGCAAGAGTTGAATACATTGAAGAAAGGGAAGATGTCTATCAATGAGTATGCACTGAAGGTAAGAAGCATTGCAGATGCATTGGCAGCGATTGATGCAATGCCCGATGATGATGATTTGGTGTCGTCTACCTTGGGTGGACTTAACAATGAAAAGGCTTGGAAGTCTTTTGTAACTTCTGTATATGTCAGAAAACCATTTCCAGATTTCGATGAGTTGGTCTCCCTTATGATCACTGAAGAGATCAACATGCAGAGTGAGACATCTAAAAGAAGTGGTGAACAGGTCCAAGCTTTCTACTCCAGTTCAAGAAGGGGACGTGGCAGGTTCTCTTCAAGAGGCCGTGGTACAGGACGTGGTAGTGACAACCAGCAAAACAGATTGAATCAGCAATTTGGCGATATGCAGGTTTCAGGAGGTCGTGGTAACTTTAGAGGCAGGGGGAGCTTTAGAGGAAGAGGTGGATGGCAAAACAGAGGTTCTAACAACTCATGTATTGTGTGGCAAAACAGGTCATATTGCAGCCCAATGTTATGCTAAGAGAGATGATATTCGCAGTGGTAAGTTGCAGTAAGGAAACTATGCATCGTCTTCACGACAGAATGAAGACAAAAATGAACGTTTGTTCGTTATGCAGCATATGCTGAATGCTGTTACAGGAAAGGGAACACGTGAAGATGTTTGGTATGTTGATTCAAGTGCATCCAATCATATGACTAGCCATGCAGAATGGTTTGGAGAGATGCAGGATTTGCAGAATGCAGGTTATGTGCAGACGGGTGATGACTCATGCCACCCAATTTCACACATTGGAAAAGTTCCCTTGTCCTTGCATGATGGTAAGACAAAGAGTCTTTCAGATGTATTACATGTGCCATCTATTACAAAGAACTTGGTGTCAGTCGATCAAATGGTAGAGCAAGGGCTGCAAGTCAGATTTAATGCAAAGGGCTGCTTTGTAGAAGACTTCAATGACAAGTGCAGGTTGGTAGCAAAGGGAAGTAGAGTTGGACGTATGTTCACTCTAGATGTTGGAATTCCTACTATGAATGCGGCTATGTATGCCAAAGGAAAAGGTGTTGTTGCAGACATTGAAATTTGGCACAAACGCATTGGACATGCAAATGTACAAAGGCTGAAATTAATGCAGTCCAAAGGGTTGGTTACAGGTTTGCCTACATTTAAAGTTGCAGAATTTCAGAAGGTATGTGAAGCATGTCAGTTTGGTAAGTAGGCAAAACAACCCTTTTCACATGACAGAGATGTAAGCAGAAATATCCTTGATGTTGTGCATACAAACATTTGGGGGCCTACACAAAATGTATCTCTTGGAGGTAGTTCATACTTCGTCACATTCATTGATGATTGTTCTAGAAAGTTGTGGATATATTTTATGAAGGAAAAGAGTGAAGGGTTTGAGCACTTTAGAACCTTCAAGGCTGCAGTTGTTGAAAGAGAAACAGGCTTGAAAGTAAAGTGCCTGAGGTCAGATGGAGGGGGAGAGTACCTCTCAAATGAGTTCAGTGATTTTCTGAGGTCTCATGGGATAAAGAGACAGTTCACATGCAGGTATACCCCACAGCAAAATGGGGTTGCAGAAAGGAAAAACAGGCATATTGCAGAAGTTGCACGCGCCTTGATGGCTGAAAAGAATATGCCTAAGCATTTTTGGTCTGAGGCTGTTCATACTGCTGTTTATATTATGAACAAAACTCCCACAGCTGCAGTTCATGGTATGACCCCCGAAGAATGTTTTACAGGTAAGAAGCCTGATGTTTCACACTTGAAAGTATTTGGCTGCATTGCGTATGTTCATGTGCCAGATGAGTTGCGGAAGAAACTGGATCCAAAGGCTGAAAAGTGTGTCTTTATTGGATACTCTTTAGAGCAGAAAGGGTATCACTGTTACAACCCTGTCACATGTAAGTTCAGAATGAGCAGGGATGTCATCTTTGATGAAATGAGCAATTGGTATGCAACTAGTGGTGATGCATTGGATGTTGATGATGATCATGACACTCATGTGCAGGCTGAAAGGCAAGAATCACGGACTCTTAGTGGACCAGAGACATCATCTGGTAGTCCTTGGTCTGGGAGACTAAGGAGTACCTCTACATCTTCGAGTGCATCTAGTAGCACTACAGGTAAAGACAAAGGAAAGAATAAAGTGTCACAAGGCATTGATGCAGTTCTTGATGGAGACTCCAGTGGCTCAGAGAGCTTGGATGATGAGCTTGGCATTCCTTCAGTGAGGACTCCAGGTGTGCAGAGAGCACGTGTTAATGCAAAGACTCCATTGAGTGATCCAATAGTACGCAGGTCTAGCAGGGTGAGACACCCTGTTAAAAGATTTGGTTTTGAGGGTTATGCAGCTCACCATTATGCTTATATGGTGAAACTAGTAGAGGATGTTGAGCCCACATGTTTTGAGGAGGCTATTGGTCATGCTCATTGGGATGCAGCAATGGATGAGGAGATGGCTGCATTAGAGGCCAATAAGACTTGGGATCTAGTATCATTGCCGAAGGGAAAGAAAGCTATTGGATGTAAGTGGGTTTATAAGATTAAGCACAATGCAGATGGTTCTATTAGCAGGTACAAAGCTAGGCTGGTTGCAAAAGGCTATGCCCAGACATATGGCATAGATTATGATGAAACCTTCAGTCCAGTTGCTAGGATGGCAACTGTCAGATGTGTGATTGCTTTGGCAGCAGCCAAAGGTTGGAGGTTGCAGAAATGGATGTAAAGAATGCCTTCTTGCATGGTGATTTGCAAGAAGAAGTGTATATGGATCAGCCAACAGGTTATGAAGATTTAGAGCATCCCACGTATGTGTGCAGGTTGAAGAAGGCACTCTATGGGCTCAAACAAGCACCTAGAGCATGGTCTGACAAGATTAGAGAGTATCTTGTCAATATTGGCTTTTATGTTTCTGATGCTGATCACTCACTTTATGTGAGAAAGGGAGATGCAGGTTTGGTCATCATAGTCATCTATGTGGACGACTTGATTATTACATGTGATAGTGATAGTGGAATTGCTGAAGTCAAGGGCTGTTTGAAGATGAAGTTTGAGATGAAGGATTTAGGTGAGCTAAGGTACTTCCTTGGCATTGAGGTGATTAGATGTGATGATGGTATATGGCTATCCCAAAGACAGTATGGCTTGGATATGTTGTCCAAGTATGGTATGACTACATGCAAACCACTTTCAGTCCCGTTGGAGCAGAATGTAAAGCTGAGTGCTGATGTTGGGGATGAGATAGAAGACCCTACTATGTTCAGGAGGATAGTGGGGAGTTTGATCTACATGACCATTACAAGGCCAGACTTGAGCTACGTTGTTGGTCTTGTGAGTCAGTTTATGCAAGTACCTAGAAAGCCACATTTGGATGCAGTCAGACGCATATTGAGATATGTGAAGTCCACATTAGATTATGGACTTTTCTATGAGGCAAGTACAGATGTACAGGTGTTTGGATACACAGATGCAGATTGGGCTGGTAGTATGTCTGATAGAAGATCTACCAGTGGATACATGTTCTCTCTTGGTAGTGCAGCAGTTGCATGGAGCAGCAAAAAGCAATCTACAGTTGCTTTGTCGAGTACAGAGGCTGAGTATAGAGGTGCTGCTGTTGCAGCATGTGAGGTAGTATGGCTGCAAAAGCTATTGGCTAATTTGGATGTGCAGGTGGAAGGTCCAGTTGTTATTTAATGTGACAACATGAGCAGTATACAGTTGGCTAGGAACCCTGTGTTCCATGCCAGGACAAAACATATTGAGGTACACTACCACTTTGTGAGAGAGAAGGTACTAGCAGGTGAGATTTACTTGGTGTATGTCAACACACAGGATCAGATAGCTGACATCTTCACGAAGGCATTGGGTACAGAGAAGCTTTAAAAGTTTCGAAGCTTACTTGGAGTTGTAGAGATGCAGTTGAGCTTGAGGGGGAGTGTTGAGATGACAAGCTCAACACATGCGGACATTGATGATGGACCGCCTGGTTAGATGGGTCCACACGTCTACACTTAGCACATCGGTGGTCATTATGCATCTCACATGGCCACTGACTCATTACTTATTATATTCAGGTCGTTATACCTATTTACAGCTGGCATAGTTATAGCGCCAGTCGACTAGTGTAGTCGGTTATGCATTGTTTGACTTAGTAGGCCACTTTCCTTTTATGTTGTATCTTATCTATACTTTGTGTACGTTGTAAAGAGTGTGGAAGAAGAAGAAAAACTAGCAAGAAAACGTTTTGGCCTCCATCTCTCTTCTTATCTCTTGAGTGAGCTTCTCCTTGTGCATTTTGTGTGTGTTCGGTGCAGCATCTTGAGCAACCCCCTCCACCACGCGATTCTTGACACACCCTCACAAGGGCAAATCTGCAAAACTGGCGAAAGTGGTATTTGACCACACAGTCACTTCCTAGTGACGATTTTGCATATACAAGAACCAAGGACGATTCTGCAACTCCCAATGTCTCTGCACACAAGCATACGATGCAATTTCTGTGGTAACTTTTCACCGACCTGTAGAACAGTGGTCCCACAGCATAAAACATGGCTTTTTCCTGAGTGCATGCAGAAAACTTCCACCTCCAAAACAGGCCCCGAAATGGCCTCAAATAAAAAAAACAAGGTCGCCTCAAATAAAAAAAACAGGGCTTTTTCCTGAGTGCTTCACCGCGAAGGGCGTCTCAACCTGAGACAATGCACTCTTGCAATTTCCGGCTGTGCTGCCTGCAGATATATGCTCCCAAAACAGAAAATGAAAGCAACACTGCTCCTCTTACCAGAACACCGCGAGCTTGGCTTGCTTTCTTGAGCTCCTTACCACGAATAAGGCTCTAATACCATGTCAAGATTGTGGGAGAGAAGGAAGGAGTCTCACTTGTAGCTTTCTTGCTTGCACAATGGGGGAATACACACAGAGGTGGAGGCTGAAAACAGTTTTTCTCTTCTTAGTTGTGTAAGCCAAAAAGAACTCTCGTACAAGGAAATAGAAGAACCCTATATATGGGTCTCAAACCAACTGTAATGCTAGGAAACATGGGTAAAGAAACCCCAAATTTGCCATGGTGTGTTGCAAAGGTTCTTGTCAGATCTTCCAAAGGATTCAGGCATATGTGCATTGCAACAAAGCCATTTAACCAAAGCAATATGAACACGAATTCCAATACAATGCTACAATTTAGAAGAGATTTAATAAGATCATATACAAAAGAAGAGATTTAATAAGATCATATACAAAAGGAGACCCAAAGCTTTAAAATATGCACTACTTGTCATCTTCAACAAGCTACAACTCTTAGCTTTGGTTGTTTAGGTTCTTGAGTTCCATGATTTGTCATTTGCAATGATGGATCTACATAAGCCAATGTGTTGGCAAGAGACATTGTGAACTCATTTTCATCTTCATCTTTGGTAGTATAGGTGCAAAAGGGCTCAAGGTCTTATGGTTCTAGAGGGATGGAAGATTCCTTGGTAATGTAAAAGGTAGAGATAGCTATCAAATGGTGCAAAGGGTAGGGAACATGGTGTTGTATAGTGCAGTAGCTTGGAGCTAAAGCTTCCAGTTGCATCAAGTAGCAAGAGAGGAGAGAATGGTGGGGGAAATATGGCCTCAATGTTGTTGGAAACTACATCTATGAATCTGAAGCTCCATAGCTTCTTGTGAGAGAAGACTATGAGTAGTTGGACATCCGAACAAGCTCTCCATAGCTCGACATGGTGTAGCTTCTTAGATCTGAGCTTGTGGTGAAGGGGGAAGTAGAATAGAGAGAGAAAAAGGCAAAACTATCTTCTTGCTTGTAGAGAGAGAATATAAGCAAGTTGGCTATAAGAGAAGCTCTCCATAGCTAGACATGGTGCAACTTCTCAAATTTGGGCTTAGGAGTGAAGGAAGAGGTAGAGGAGAGAGAGAGAGAGAGAGAGAGAGAGGGAAAAACATGCTTCTTCATGTAGAGAGAGAATTAAAAAACAAATTTTGAAGATTTGGCCAAATCTGGAGGAGAGAGAGGAGGGAAAGTAGCATTAAATGAGAGAAGGGGCATTTTTTAGGCTAGCCCACTTTTTGAGGGTGGCCCATTGAAGGTGATACCACCTTTTCCTTTTAAAAAATGGAAGGAAATTATAATTTATATCACTTTTTTATTTTTTAGTATATTTTGAGCCATTTTTAGCTTAATATTGTATTTTTGACCCACTACTTTTAAGGCTCTTACAAACCCAACATTTTTGTAACATGGCACTTTTCTACTTGCCTATTTCTTAATCACTTTGATTAGATTTAGGCAAATTAAAGGGTCCAAGAACCACCCATTCATAACCTAATGCACATAATGGTATTGATTGTTGTTTGGTGAACCCAATCATTTGAACATGCTCATTTACTAACTCCAAACCTTTAAGGCACTAGTATGTTTCATAGCTTATAGAGTTATGTTGAGCACATGAGTGTACATAATGCAAATTTCTCAACCCCATGCATTTCTAGTTTCAGGATGTAATGACCTAAATTCATTATGTCATTGGTCTCCTCAACTATCAATTGATGCATTTGTACATGCTTGTTGGTGAGTGCCATCTACATTGGAGTCTTTTGATCCTCTAGTTTCTCCACCTATATCTCTTGCTTAGCACCATCTTGATCATGCATATGAGTGGTAACCAAAAAATTTGATTCTATGAGAGTTTCTATCATGCTTAACAGAATTAAATCATATCCTTGCACATTGAGTAACTTTGTGGGAGTTGATTCAATGACACATGTGTCAATTGTGGCCAACATTTCAACCCAATTCAAGGGTTTTGAAAGGGAAGTGGAACCCAGGAGGAAGAAGCTTGGTGGTGAGAGCTATGGTGGATGTAGAGCAAGAGCCAAGAGAGAGAAAGAGACTCAAAAGTGTGAACTCCAACAACCACAATGTGTGGCCGGGCCTTCCTTTATTCAAACTATCACTAAAAGAATAAAGAATAAGTGACTGTGATGGGCGCCTACCACCTACAGTGTGCAATGGTGGGTACTATCAGTGTAGTAATACATGGGCGGCTAGGCGGAGGCACCTTTATCCCCAACAACCTCCCACTTAAAGGTGAATCTACCCCTTGTGAGAGAGAAAAAATAAAAGACAGTACAACAGGTACATATGTACAATAGAATGAGGAAAGAGATATCATCTCATCCAATGCCCATCAATCTCCTGAGGAAGGCAAAGCGCTCGGTAATGAGGCTCTTCACGAGCAAGTCTGTAGGATTTTGCTCAGTCACAGAAACTTGACAAGGTCAACAGACCTGTCCTCAACGACCTCGCAAATGAAGTGATACCTCACCTCAATATGTTTTGTCTTTGCATGGAAGACTAGATTCTTGGCCAACTGAATGGCACTCATGGAATCCGAATGCAGTGTAGGCATAGTAGCTGTCATACCAAGGTCTGCAATTAAACGGCCTAACCAGATAGCCTCCTTGCAAGCCTCTGTGGTTGCAATATACTTAGCCTCTATAGTAGAAAGGGCCGTACACTTCTACGCCCTAGACCTCCAAGAGATAGCCCCTCTAGCATAAGTGAACACATAGCCAGAAGTGGACTTCCTACTATCTGCATGTCCTGCATAATCAGAGTCAGTGTACCCCACAACTCCTATATCCTGGTTGCCATAACAAAGACACATATTTGTTGTGACCTTCAAGTACCTCATGATACCCTTCACGGCATCCCAAGGTCTCTTACCAGTGTAGCCATATAACGTGCCACAACCCCAACTGCAAAAGCAATATCTGGACGGGTGGCTATCATTGCATACATAAGACTGCCCATGGCGGATGCATAGGTAATCTTGGCCATCTCGGCCCTCTACTCATCTATCTGTAGACAATCGACCTGTGAAACCTTCACATGAGAAGGTAATGGATAGCCAATAGGCTTAACATCCTGCATACAGAAGTGCTCAAGGACTTTATGAATGTACTCCTTCTGTGACAGATAGAGTAGTCCCTGAGATCTATCATGTGTAATGCACATACCAAGTATATGAGAGGCTTGTCCCAGATCTTTCATCTCAAAGCTCTTCTTGAGCTGAGCCTTAAGAGCATCTAGCTCCTCATGAGTTGTCCCTGTTAAAAGCATGCCATCCACATAGAGAACCAAAATCAGTAAAGAACTGTCACGGGCTTTCTTCGTATACAAGCATGGATCCATAGCACTGCGGCTATAGCCCTGTGACTGCATGGATGCATCAAACTTATGGTACCATTACGTAGGTGCCTGCTTCAAGCCATATAGAGTCTTCTTTAGCTTGCATACTAGGTGTTCCTTGCCATGGTCTGCAAAGCCCTTAGGCTCCTCCATGTAAATCTCATCATGCAAGTCCCCATATAAAAAAGACATCTTGACATTCATCTCGTACAAGTCCAGGTCAAGCTGTGCAACCAAGGCCAAGACTAAGAGTAGGATGGTCATCTTGACCACAAGAGAAAAGACTTCATCAAAGTCAACACCATGCTCTTGCTTAAAACCCTTAGCAACCAATCGAGCCTTGTATGTTGGCTTGGGGTGTCTAGGGGTACTTTTCAGCTTGTACATCCACTTGCATGGCAAAGCCTTCTTACCCTAAGGCAAGTAAACCAAATCCCAAGCCTGATTCTTATGCAATGAGTCAAGCTCAAACTGCATAGCCCTCTCTCAAGAGTGACAATCACCCCTGTGCATAGCCTCATCATAAGTGAGAGGCATCTGTAACCAGTACATAATCCATTGAGGGCACAAAACGGTCAGGAGGTCATCTATCTCTAGTAGAGCACCTCAACCCATGCTCTACTGCTGATCGACATCCTGTCTAACATCAGCATGTCTAGCATCTGGAGCATGAGCATCAGGTGATGCTGCACGCTGTCTAGCTGGCCGTGGAGCAGGATAAACAGGAGCAGGTGGCTCCTCCTGAAAGATAACTCTACGTACCTCAACCACTTTCTCAGGCTGCATATGCATTTTTTTCTCATGAAAGATGACATCATGGCTGTGGATCACTTTCTGTGCCTGCGGATCCCATAGACGGTAACCCATCTCTCCTGCATCTCCATAGCCAATGAAAATGCATTTGACACTTTTAGGATCTAGCTTATTGTGTTTGTCTTTGGGCACATGGCAGAATGCCTCACATCCAAAGACAGGCAAATGATTATAAGAGGGGGGCTTGCCTACCCATACCTCCTCTGCAACCTAAAAGTTAATGCCACTGCTAAACGACCTGTTAATGAGATGCATTGTAGTAGTAACTGCCTCAACCCAAAAGTGCTACGGTAAGCCAGCCTGACTAAGTATGCTACAGACCCTTTCCTGAATGGTCCTATTCATGCGTTCAGCCATACCATTTTGGGGAGGGGTGTAAGAGGCATTCAATTGATGCTTAATATCCCGCTCATCACAAAACTGCTCAAAAGCTCGTGATACGTACTCACCCCCATTATCCAACCTTAGGAATTTTAGCCTTTTCTTAGACTGGATGCAAGCCAATGC
This sequence comes from Lygodium microphyllum, assembly GCF_053477565.2. Classification (NCBI taxonomy): domain Eukaryota; kingdom Viridiplantae; phylum Streptophyta; class Polypodiopsida; order Schizaeales; family Lygodiaceae; genus Lygodium; species Lygodium microphyllum. The sequence continues at coordinate 122,007,102 of NC_141144.1, read as the reverse complement.
TAAAATGTGTCTAAGACATCGGATTTTCTCTTAATGGGAAAAGCCCAAACCTTACATGAGTAATCATCTAGGAAAGTAACAAAGTACTTTGCTCCACCAAGTGACTGATAGGGCATGGGCCCACATACATCTGAGTGCACAAGAGCCAAGGGCTCACCCATGCGTTTCTTACCAGACTTTTTATGCGTATTGCTAGTTTACCTACCATATAAACAGTGATCACAAGAATCAAAATGTGAAGAGTCTATAATGATCTTGTACACAAGAACTTGGCCTATAATTTCCGTTCAAACGTTGTTCCATACCATGCTAATCTTGCCAAACAATTTGGGATTGATTGGGTTGAGTTGATACACTGGTAGATTCCATCATCTTCTTTATTATCAACTCACCTAAATTTTCTATATCGGTCTCCAATTTTTTGCGAGCATCACTCGATTTTTCTTGGCTAGTGGACTTAGTTTCTAGACTCGCCTCGTTGTCCTAATATGAATCAATATTATCCACTAGGTCCACAACTTCTTGGATGCATTGGTCCAATATCAAGCATCTTTTCATATACATATCCTTATTGAGGTGTTGATTGGTCAACCCATCTAAAAAGATTGAGATGAATCATTCATGGGTTGGATGTTTAGCTATGGGGCATCTCATAATGTATGTTCGCAAATGATAAGTATCATCCTTTACTACTGATTCATTTACCCCTTGTTTGAATTGGTGAATCAAGCTCAACGTATCATTTTTTATGTCTCATTCTATGAATTCATCAATAAATGCATCCAATGGCATTAACATCTTGAAATTTAGCTCGATTTATGGTTTAGAACCACCAAAGTGCTTTGCCTTCTTCAAATTGGGTATGGAAATCTATTACTTCCCCTACTTGCAATACTCATTTTTTAATGTAATGAGGGTCCTCTATTTCACAAAATGTTTTCTTGACCAACTTTTTTAGCTCTGATGGACACACATGCTTAAGATGAGCATATAAAATCGCTGCATTTACCATTGGTCAGTATACAACTGTGTGATCCATGTGATTTGGTTCGTGTGGTTGCATTAGCCTTGATTGAGAATAAAGAGCACCCTGCCACGGCACCAAGAGAACCACGAACCGGCTAGGTAGAGGCTGCAAATACATTGCTGGCTATGAAAACCTGCAAGAAAACTCTCCTTCTCACCAAGAATCCATGCTCTCCAAACACACAAGAGGAAGGCACACAAGAAATTGGACAATTCTTCCATCCTCACCCTCTTCCTCTTCCTCACTCTCCATTAGATCTTGCAAAGGAGCACAAGAGAGAAAAGCAAGAACAAGAAGGCAAGTGTTGTGCCAAAATGAGAGAGGGAGAAATGAACCGTGAGAGGAGAAGATAAAGGAAGAGAGAGGGTGTAACCACCTCAACCTCCCACCTCCCCAAATCCCACGGCTGCAACCACCTCCTTTTCCTTTCTTGAATTATAAAATTCAAATTTGCATACATTGACTAAGGTCTAAGGACCTTTCAGTTTTAGCATGAGACAAAAGGGTTTGACCTTCCCTTTTCCTTTCAACATTTTTTTAATGTGAGCCTTTTGGACTACACGTTTTACATTGCTTCATATTTGAAATTTTGACAAAGGGGTACATTTGCAAAGTATCAATTTACAAAAAGTTGTTTCCATGTGAGCACATTTTTGTGCCTATGTTTGCACTGATTTCCTGGTTATCATTACACCACGCTTAAGTGTGAAGCGTCCCCGCGAACAAATTTGAAGAAGGACCACAATCAGTACTTGAACAAATCTTCATCTTCATCTTTGGTTTTTTTTTCTTCTTGGATATTTGAATTGCCTTGGGACAGGAAAAAGGAAATAATCACACAAAAATACACACACAACTAGGACGTTGAGCCTAGGTTATAAAGCACACCAAACAAAAATCGAAAGATAGGGCACTTCAATAAATTGAACACAAGAACATCATCACACTTAATAGGGGGAAAGAAAATCACACTATGAAGCACATAAATAAGACCTAAGGAAAATATAAACTTTAAGCACACCCTTACGAAGGATATTAAATTAAAGTTCTCCCACCCCATAGTTTTAAAAAGGGAAAAGAGGTAGGTTTTATTAAAAATAAAACTAAAAATCAGGAAAGCAATCTCTTATGCGATGAGGGTGGGCATGGAAATTCTTGATTGAGAAGAATGGACATAAGGAAGATGAAAGCCACCCATATGAACGAGTCATTATATAGGTGGTTTATTAAGATTATATGATTTATGTTAATATTCATTATTTTGAGTAGAACATTGAAGATAAGGTAACCAGATGGTTCAAGTAGTGATGTCACGTGGAAAGATTGGAAGACAACTACAGCTCTGAAACCGTATGGCGCAAAAAGGCGCGGAAAGATGGAGATGACAGAGACATTGGCTAGATGTGAGGATTCAAGAATGCGGAGGAGCTGGAGCCATATGCATATTAGGGATGATGCAGGGAGAGCCCAAAGAATGGCGGGGAGATCAGAGGATACAAGTTGATGTATGAGAAGTCCAAGTCAGAGGGAGAGGAAGAGGAGAGGATAGTTGCAAGACGGGTGGAAGGAAGACTCTGGCTATTCCAAACGGCAACGCCCCAAGCATCTAGGAGGAGGAACTCGCCATCATCTTTGATGGCAGTCGAGGCAGGCGATGGGTGTTTGTGACGTGGCAGTGGTCGTGCATCCTGTCACACTTCAATTGCACGGACTAGATGGGCCCCAACTTGGGCGACCTGCAGCTCCTGTGGCCGGTTGTACATGAGGGTGGTGGACCTATCACGGGAGGTGCAGAGGAAGGTGCTAGAAGGGAGTGGGGAGGCGGTGTTGTACAGGGTGACGAGGTGTTGAAGAAAATAGCCATCTCTTAATCTCTATTGAGAGAGAGAGGGATGCACATAAAGGCTACAGAGATGAGAGCTATTATGGTAGCCATGGATTTTGGAAGGTGGAATGATGGGAAGGTTAAAGAGACTGGTGAAAACGAAAGGGTGCCATCTTCTTTGCCCTCCTGCAATAGCCAATGGAAGGACATCTTCTCTTTCTTTCTTCCAAGAAATTAGCATGCATTGTTGAAGATTTTTGAAACCTTTAATGGATAAACCTCAAAAAACCTTGTTTCTCACAAGCTCCATAGCCACCTCTTTCCCGCCAGTGCACCAAATGAAGAGCACCTTGCCACGGCACCAAGAGAACCACGAATCGGCTAGGTAGAGGCTGCAAATACATTGCTGGCTATGAAAACCTGCAAGAAAACTCTCCTTCTCACCAAGAATCCATGCTCTCCAAACACACAAGAGGAAGGCACATAAGAAATTGGACAATTCTTCCATCCTCACCCTCTTCCTCTTCCTCACTTTCCATGAGATCTTGCAAAGGAGCACAAGAGAGAAAAGCAAGAACAAGAAGGCAAGTGTTGTGCAAAAATGAGAGAGGGAGAAATGAACCGTGAGAGGAGAAGATAAAGGAAGAGAGAGGGTATAACCACCTCAACCTCCCACCTCCCCAAATCCCACGGCTGCAACCACCTCCTTTTCCTTTCTTGAATTATAAAATTCAAATTTGCATACATTGACTAAGGTCTAAGGACCTTTCATTTTTAGCATGAGACAAAAGGGTTTGACCTTCCCTTTTCCTTTCAACATTTTTTTAATGTGAGCCTTTTGGACTACACGTTTTACATTGCTTCATATTTGAAATTTTGGCAAAGGGGTACATTTGCAAAGTATCAATTTACAAAAAGTTGTTTCCATGTGAGCACATTTTTGTGCCTATGTTTGCACTGATTTCCTGGTTATCAATCACCACCATTCTTTGCATGATTTTCACTTCTTAGCATTTCATTTGAAGTGTTGGCATCGTTTTGTTGTTTGTTTGACATCGCGATTTCCATATTTTCATTGTTTGGAAGCTCCTCAATCAACCTATTCTAAAAAGAATTCTCAATCCATTTTTGGCCTTTTAACAAGTATTATATTTGAGTCTCCGCATTCATCAACCATTCTTGAATTGGTAGCCCTTGGTATGTGTATAGGTTTGCCTCTTTTTTGTGAGATCATCTAATAAGTGTGACTATAGTCATCATCCATCCAAAAATCAATGACTTCATGGCCATGCACAATTTGATAGGTTTTTCTCTTATTGGTCCACTAGATTTTGGATCTTGAAAAAGACCCTGTATCCATTCTTGTCTCTTGATGAAATAGGCCTAGCATTTCATCATTCGTTGGAATGTGATTCACTTGAAAGGAATTTACCACTCAGTTTTTGCTTTGATTAAGCATCGGTAGCAAATTTTATGCGTTTGCATACATTAGGTTATTCATCATCCTTCCTAATGTGTCAACCTCAAATGGATTTGCAGTGAGTAGGTACATAGTTCCATTTAGATCATAGTACCAATCATCGTGGTATACCACTTGCAGTGTATAATTCAAAGGGACTAGATGTGATTCGATGCATAAAGCAAATCAACCTAGGGGGTCTAGGTAAATTCTTGCTCCATAGGCATTTTATATTGATATTGCAACTACATTTTGACATCGGCATTGCCCAATTCATCTTATCATTTTGAATCAGGATCCTTTTCACATATGGATAGAGAATTTTTGGTAATTGATCCAATCTTTCATGCGTGTGATTATACACATGCATGTGATAATATAAGTTTGTTACCTGAAAATTAAATTGCTTCCTCAATATAAATGGGCCTTGTTGAGAATACACTTACTTTGGGCTTGCAGTGCCTTGTTGAGGATACGGTTGTAGAAGCGAAATCAAATTGCTTGGAACAAAAATTTGCATAAACACGAGCCTGAGTTCTTGTATAACGATTACCATGCATTTGTTCAGAAAAAAACATTGCACTCATTCAAAAGAGATGTATTTATAGTGAAAATGAAAAGGCTAAAAGTTCTCTTTTACACTGAAAAGCGGTGCCATAAAAGCACCATCATGTCCAAAAACGTCAATGACATGTGGCACAAGTTTCAAGCCAACAACAGTCTACGCGGTGCACGTGCCAAGTTAACTGCGTATTATAGCAGCCACACGTGTGAACAAAGGTCCTTTTAAAACCAATTGTTGGATCACAAAAGTGTTTTTTCGAAGAGACCAAGCCCTTTCCCTCCTCTGAAAGACCAGCATGATGCGACATTGTCACAACCAAAAATTCTTTAGTACCCTCTAGGACAAGATAAGGTTTCATCACCTCGCACAAAACATGCTAAATTATCAAAAATGTAATTTTCTTAAAAATTCTTAGTAAGCTCAGTAGCAATGTTTATTTTGCCGAAATTATCTTCAAAATCTTCTTCAAACCTATCGAAAAAATTTCTTCAAAAAAGCTTCACAAGTTAAACGTGATAAGACATAGCTCTCCCCCATGCAGATTTGTCATCTCACGTTTCATACCTCGGGAAGGGCTCTACAACTGATTAAAATAGCTCAATCTTATGCTAAGATTGGTTTAAGTAACTAAATGTATTGATTACTATTCTTCTATGTTTAAGAAACAACAAATTTAAAAGATCTTGACAAGTCCAATAGCAAAATCATATTCTACTTACTTATGGACTTATTTTTTGATTTTTTTCCGAATTTGACAAAAAAAATCACAAAAAAAGGTGACATATGAAATGTGAAAATGCATATGTCTCCCTTACCTAAAAGCCCCCGGTCACATTTCATAAGTCAGAGGGCTGTATTGTTCAATAGCAAGTCAAGTTGGAAGGTTAGCAGAACTTTGATGAATTATTAAAGTTTAATTTTATCATTTGATAAAATAAGTTATTTTCAAAGTGTAAATATATGATTGGCTTGGGATTGAAACTATTTGAGTAGTGTTTGTTTACCACTAAGTGATTGCAAATGACATTATATTAGATTTTGGGGATCTTTCCTAATCTGAGTTGTTTTTTGTTTTATTTAGAGCTTTCAGATGGCTAGAACTAAGGCTACTACAAGAAAGTAGAAAGTTGATCCTAGAGGTCTTTCTTCAAAGATCCATCAGTCCTACAAGCTTTCCAAACCTAGAAGGAAATCACCGCTCTAGCCCAGGTGAGGTGATGGAGATTGCCACTGACTTCTATAGACAGCTTTTTTAGTAGGAGGCAATCTGAGCCAAAGTATAGCATTGTAGATAGTAGGTCTGGGATTGCATTCCATCCCTTGTCACAGAGGAGATGGGATGCTCCCTCCTGTTAAGATAGGTGTGTAATGCATGAGCTCCCCTTTGATATACATAAAAATTTTGAGGTTCTTGATCCATCTATCTCATACCATGTGAGGAGTGAGCTTGATGCAAGTGCATTTGACCATTGCTTCAATTTAGTTGACTTTGAAACTTTGGAGCTTCTTCTGATTCCATATAATGAAAAGTAAGTAATTTGATATTTTGTTAGATTTTATGAGATCTTGTTTTGCTAGATTATTAAAATATTTTTACTTTCAGTTCTCATTGGGGCCTAATTGGAATAGACTATGTGGAGAGGCAATGTTTCCTCATCAATTCTATGAAAGGAAGCCATGGAAATGCCAAGTTGTAAAATATATAATCCAGGGTCTCATTAATATTTTAAACATTATTTTTTTAATTACTCTAAATTTTATTGTCTTTCATAGTTTTACTTTATATTGTTGATTACAATTCCTCATCAGGATGAGATCTACTTGCTTATGGACTTCTTTTTCAAAATATTTTTCCAATTTGACCAAAATATTCACAAAAAAGGTGACATATAAAACACAAAAAATGCATATGTCTCCCTTACCTAGAAGCCCCAAGTCATGTTTCATAAGTCAGAGGGTTGTACTATTCAATAGAAAGTTAAGTTGGAAGGTTAGCAGAACTTTGATGAATTATTAAAGTTTAATTTTATCATTTGATAAAATAAGTTATCGTCAAAGTGTAAATGATTGGCTTGGAATTGAAATTATTTGAGTAGTGTTTGTTTACCGCTAAGTGATTGCAAATGACATTATATTAGATTTTGGGGATCTTTCCTAATCTGAGTTGTTTTTTGTTTTATTTGGAGCTTTTAGATGGGTAAAACTAAGGCTACTACAAGAAAGTAGAAAGTTGATCCTAGAGGTCTTGCTTCAAAGACCCATCAATCCTACAAGCCTTCCAAACTTACAAGGAAATCACCACTCTAGCCCAGATGAGGTGATGGGGATTGTCATTGACTTCTACACATAGATTTTTTAGCAAGAGGCAATCTCAGCCAGAGTACACCACTATAGATAGTACGTTTGGGATTGCATTCCATCCCTTGTCACAGTGGACATGGGATGCTCCCTCCTGTTGAGATAGGTGTGTAATGCATGAGCTCCCCTTTGATATACAACAACAAGTTGAGGTTCTTGATCCATTTATCTCATACTATATGAGGAGTAAGCTTGATGCAAGTGCATTTGACCATTGGTTCAATTCAATTGACTTTGAAACTTTGGAGCTTCTTCTAATTCCATACAATGAAAAGTAAGTAATTTGATATTTTGTTAGATTTTATGAGATCTTGTTTTGCTAGATTATTCAGATATTTTTACTTTTAGCTCTCATTGGAACCTAATTGGAATAGACAGTGTGAAGAGGAAATGTTTCCTCATCAATTCTATGGAAGGAAGCCACGGAAATGCCAAGTTGTAAGTTATATAATCCAGGGTCTTATTGATGATTTGATCGTTCTTTTTGTAATTACTCTAAATTTTATTGTCTTTGTGGTACAAAGCTATACAATTATTGATTGAAGTGCTAGAGAAATTTCATTATCTTTTATAGTTTTACTTTATATTGTTGCTTGCAGTGTTCTCATCAGGATGAGATCTACTTGCTTATGGACTTATTATTGACTTTTTTTCCGAATTTGACCATAAATTTCACAAAAAAGGTGACGTATGAAATGTGAAAATGCATATGTCTCCCTTACCTAGAAGCCACAGGTTGCATTTCATAAGTCAGAGGGCTGTATTGTTCAATAGCAAGTCAAGTTGGAAGGTTAGCAAAACTTTGATGAATTATTAAAGCTTAATTTTATCATTTGATAAAATAAGGTATTGTCAAAGTGTAAATATATGATTGGCTTGGGATTGAAGCTATTTGAGTTGTGTTTGTTTACCACTAAGTGATTGCGAATGACATTATATTAGATTTTGGGGATCTTTCCTAATTTGAGTTGTTTTTAGTTTTATCTGGAGCTTTTAGATTGCTAAAATGAAGGTTATGGCAAGAAAGTAGAAATTTGATCCTAGAGGTCTTGCTTCAAAGATCCATCAATCCTACAATCCTTCCAAAGTTACAAGGAAATCACCACTCTAGGCGAGACGAGGTGATGGAGATTGCAACTGACTTCTAGAGACAGCCTTTTTAGCAGGAGACAATCTCAGTCAGACTACAGGGTTGTAGATAGTAGGTCTGGGATTGCATTCCATCCATAGAGGAGATGGGGTGCTCCCTCTTGTTGAAATAGGTGTGTAATGCATGAGCTCCCCTTTGATATACAACAAAAAGTTGAGGTTCTTGATCCATCTATCTCATACTATATGAGGAGTGAGATTGATGCAAGTTCATTTGACCATTGGTTCAATCCAATTGACTTTGAAACTTTGGAGATTCTTCTAATTCCATACAATGAAAAGTAAGCAATTTGATATATTGTTAGATTTTATGAGATCTTGTTTTGCTAGATTATTCAAATATCTTCACTTTTAGTTCTCATTGGAGCCTGATTGGAATAGACTGTGTGGAGAGGCAATGTTTCCTCATCAATTCTACGGAAGGAAGCCATGGAAATGCCAAGTTGTAGGTTATATAATCCAGGGTCTTATTGATGATTTGATCGTTCTTTTTGTAATTACTCTAAATTTTATTGTCTTTGTGGTACAAAGCTATAAAATTATTGATTGAAGTGCTAGAGAAATTTCATTATCTTTCATAGTTTTACTTTATATTATTGCTTGCAGTGTTCTCATCAGGATGAGATCTACTTGCTTATGGACTTATTTTTCACTTTTTTTCCGAATTTGACCAAAAATTTCACAAAAAAGGTGACGTATGAAATGTGAAAATGCATATGTCTCCCTTACCTAGAAGCCGCAGGTTGCATTTCATAAGTCAGAGGGATGTATTGTTCAATAGCAACTCAAGTTGGAAGGTTAGCAAAACTTTGATGAATTATTAAAGCTTAATTTTATCCTTTGATAAAATAAGGTATTGTCAAAGTGTAAATATATCATATTGGCTTGGGATTGAAGCTATTTGAGTAGTGTTTGTTTACCACTAAGTGATTGCAAACGACATTATATTAGATTTTGGGGATCTTTCCTAATTTGAGTTGTTTTTAGTTTTATCTGGAACTTTTAGATTGCTAAAACTAAGGTTATGGCAAGAAAGTAGAAATTTGATCCTACAGGTCTTGCTTCAAAGATCCATCAATCCTACAATCCTTCCAAAGTTACAAGGAAATCACCACTCTAGGCGAGACGAGGTGATGGAGATTGCAACTGACTTCTAGAGACAGCCTTTTTAGCAGGAGGCAATCTCAGTCAGACTACAGGGCTGTAGATAGTAGGTCAGGGATTGCATTCCATCCCTTGTCACAGAGGAGATGGGATGCTCCCTCTTGTTGAAATAGGTGTGTAATGCATGAGCTCCCCTTTGATATACAACAAAAAGTTGAGGTTCTTGATCCATCTATCTCATACTATATGAGGAGTGAGATTGATGCAAGTTCATTTGACCATTGGTTCAATTCAATTGACTTTGAAACTTTGGAGATTCTTCTAATTCCATACAATGAAAATTAAGCAATTTGATATCTTGTTAGATTTTATGAGATCTTGTTTTGCTAGATTATTCAAATATCTTCACTTTTAGTTCTCATTGGAGCCGAATTGGAATAGACTGTGTGGAGAGGCAATGTTTCCTCATCAATTCTACGGAAGGAAGCCATGGAAATGCCAAGTTGTAGGTTATATAATCCAAGGTTGTATTGATGATTTGATCTTTCTTTTTGTAATTACTCACAATTTTATTGTCTCTGTGGTACAAAGCTATAAAATTATTGATTGAAGTGCTAGAGAAATTTCATTATCTTTCATAGTTTTACTTTATATTGTTGCTTGCAGTGTTCTCATCAGGATGAGATCTACTTGCTTATGGACTTATTTTTCACTTTTTTTCCAAATTTGACCAAAAATTTCACAAAAAAGGTGACGTATGAAATGCGAAAATGCATATGTCTCCCTTACCTAGAAGCCGCAGGTTGCATTTCATAAGTCAGAGGGATGTATTGTTCAATAGCAAGTCAAGTTGGAAGGTTAGCAAAACTTTGATGAATTATTAAAGCTTAATTTTATCATTTGATAAAATAAGGTATTGTCAAAGTGTAAATATATGATTGGATTGGGATTGAAGCTATTTGAGTAGTGTTTGTTTACCACTAAGTGATTGCAAACGACATTATATTAGATTTTGGGGATCTTTCCTAATTTGAGTTGTTTTTATTTTTATCTGGAGCTTTTAGATTGCTAAAATGAAGGTTATGGCAAGAAAGTAGAAATTTGATCCTAGAGGTCTATCTTCAAAGATCCATCAATCCTACAAGCCTTCCAAACTTACAAGGAAATCACCACTCTAGGCGAGACGAGGTGATGGAGATTGCAACTGACTTTTGGAGACAGCCTTTTTAGCACGAGGCAATCTCAGTCAGACTACAGGCTTGTAGATAGTAGGTCTGGGATTGCATTCCATCCCTTGTCACAAAGGAGATGGGATGCTCCCTCCTATTGAAATAGGTGTGTAATGCATGAGCTCCCCTTTGATATACAACAAAAAGTTGAGGTTCTTGATCCATCTATCTCATACTATATGAGGAGTGAGATTGATGCAAGTTCATTTGACCATTGGTTCAATCCAATTGACTTTGAAACTTTGGAGATTCTTCTAATTCCATATAATGAAAAGTAAGAAATTTGATATATTGTTAGATTTAATGAGATCTTGTTTTGCTAGATTATTCAAATATCTTCACTTTTAGTTCTCATTGGAGCCTAATTGGAATAGACTGTGTGAAGAGGAAATGTTTCCTCATCAATTCTATGGAAGGAAGCCACGGAAATGCCAAGTTGTAAGTTATATAATCCAGGGTCTTATTGATGATTTGATCGTTCTTTTTGTAATTACTCTAAATTTTATTGTCTTTGTGGTACAAAGCTATACAATTATTGATTGAAGTGCTAGAGAAATTTCATTATCTTTTATAGTTTTACTTTATATTGTTGCTTGTAGTGTTCTCATCAGGATGAGATCTACTTGCTTATGGACATTATTGACTTTTTTTCCGAATTTGACCAAAAATTTCACAAAAAAGGTGACGTATGAAATGTGAAAATGCATATGTCTCCCTTACCTAGAAGCCACAGGTTGCATTTCATAAGTCAGAGGGCTGTATTGTTCAATAGCAAATCAAGTTGGAAGGTTAGCAAAACTTTGATGAATTATTAAAGCTTAATTTTATCATTTGATAAAATAAGGTATTGTCAAAGTGTAAATATATGATTGGCTTGGGATTGAAGCTATTTGAGTAGTGTTTGTTTACCACTAAGTGATTGCGAATGACATTATATTAGATTTTGGGGATCTTTCCTAATTTGAGTTGTTTTTAGTTTTATCTGGAGCTTTTAGATTGCTAAAATGAAGGTTATGGCAAGAAAGTAGAAATTTGATCCTAGAGGTCTTGCTTCAAAGATCCATCAATCCTACAATCCTTCCAAAGTTACAAGGAAATCACCACTCTAGGCGAGACGAGGTGATGGAGATTGCAACTGACTTCTAGAGACAGCCTTTTTAGCAGGAGACAATCTCAGTCAGACTACAGGGCTGTAGATAGTAGGTCTGGGATTGCATTCCATCCATAGAGGAGATGGGGTGCTCCCTCTTGTTGAAATAGGTGTGTAATGCATGAGCTCCCCTTTGATATACAACAAAAAGTTGAGGTTCTTGATCCATCTATCTCATATTATATGAGGAGTGAGATTGATGCAAGTTCATTTGACCATTGGTTCAATCCAATTGACTTTGAAACTTTGGAGATTCTTCTAATTCCACACAATGAAAAGTAAGCAATTTGATATATTGTTAGATTTTATGAGATCTTGTTTTGCTAGATTATTCAAATATCTTCACTTTTAGTTCTCATTGGAGCCTAATTGGAATAGACTGTGTGGAGAGGCAATGTTTCCTCATCAATTCTACGGAAGGAAGCCATGGAAATGCCAAGTTGTAGGTTATATAATCCAGGGTCTTATTGATGATTTGATCGTTCTTTTTGTAATTACTCTAAATTTTATTGTCTTTGTGGTACAAAGCTATAAAATTATTGATTGAAGTGCTAGAGAAATTTCATTATCTTTCATAGTTTTACTTTATATTGTTGCTTGCAGTGTTCTCATCAGGATGAGATCTACTTGCTTATGGACTTATTTTTCACTTTTTTTCCAAATTTGACCATAAATTTCACAAAAAATGTGACGTATGAAATGTGAAAATGCATATGTCTCCCTTACTTAGAAGCCGCAGGTTGCATTTCATAAGTGAGAGGGTTGTATTGTTCAATAGCAAGTCAAGTTGGAAGGTTAGCAAAACTTTGATGAATTATTAAAGCTTAATTTTATCATTTGATAAAATAAGGTACTGTCAAAGTGTAAATATATGATTAGCTTGGGATTGAAGCTATTTGAGTAGTGTTTGTTTACCACTAAGTGATTGCAAACGACATTATATTAGATTTTTGGGATCTTTCCTAATTTGAGTTGTTTTTTGTTTTATCTGGAGCTTTTAGATTGCTAAAACTAAGGTTTTGGCAAGAAACTAAGGTTATTGCTAAAACTAATGTTAGATTATGGCAAGAATAGACTGTTGCTTGCAGTGTCCTCATCAAGATGAGATCTACTTGCTTACGGATTTATTTTTCAAATCTTTTCCCAATTTGACCAAAAAATTCACAAAGAAGGTGACGTATGAAGTGTGAAAATGCATATGTCTCCCTTACCTAGAAGCCCCAGGTCACGTTTCATAAGTCAAAGGGTTGTATTGTTCAATAGCAAGTCAAGTTGGAAGGTTAGCAAAACTTTAATGAATTGTTAAAGTTTAATTTTATCATTTAATAAAATAAGTTATTGTCAAATTTTGAATATATGATTGGCTTGGGATTGAAACTATTTGAGTAGTGTTTTTTTACCACTAAGTGATTGCAAATGATATTATATTAGATTTTGGGGATCTTTCCTAATCTAAGTTGTTTTTTGTTTTATTTAGAGCTTTCAGATGGCTAGAACTAAGGCTACTACAAGAAAGTAGAAAGTTGATTCTAGAGGTCTTGCTTCAAAGATCCATCAGTCCTACAAGCTTTCCAAACTTAGAAGTAAATCGCCGCTCTAGCCCAGGTGAGGTGGTGGAGATTGCCACTGACTTCTATAGAGAGATTTTTTAGCAGGAGGCAATCTCAGCTAGAGTACAGCATTGTAGATAATAGTCCTAGGATTGCATTCCATCGCTTGTCACAGAGATGGGATGCTCCCTCCTCTTGAGATAGGTCTGTAATGCATGAGCTCCCGTTTGATATACAACAACAAGTTGAGGTTCTTGATCCATCTATCTCATACTATATAAGGAGTGAGCTTGATGCAAGTGCATTTGACCATTGGTTCAATTCAATTGCCTTTGAAAGTTTGGAGCTTATTCTAATTCCATCAATGAAAAGTAAGTAATTTGATATTTTGTTAGATTTTATGCTATCTTGTTTTGCTAGTTTATTTAAATATTTTTACTTGTAGTTCTCATTGGAGCCTAATTGGAATAGACTGTGTGGAGAGGCAATGTTTCCTCATCAATTCCATGAAAGGAACCCATGGAAATGCCAAGTTGGAAGTTATATAATCGAGGGTCTTGTTGATATTTTGATCGTTCTTTTTGTAATTACTCTAAATTTTATTGTCTTTCTGGTATAGAGCTATAAAATAATTGATTGAAGTGCTAGAGAAATTTTATTATCTTTCATAGTTTTACTTAATATTGTTGATTGTAGTGTCCTCATCAAGATGATAGTCACTCTTGTGGTTGAGAGTAATTGCAAATGCCAGAAGATTGGTTAGGTTTATTTATCTCAATGAAGATAAACTTATAAAGGTTTGTTGCAAAATAGTCAATTGATGATAATAATATAGTCCATTGTAAAAAATAACAATGAACTAATATTTTCTTACAAATGTATGACATTTTACAAAGGATTGCTATACAAGTGAGCATGTTTGGTATATAAGAGCAAATATCATGAAGTACATAATGGTTATATATATGCAACTGGCAAGAATAGACAATAGTGGGGGACTTGAACATTGAAGGAGAGGAGGTGCATTTAACTACACTAGGTGAAGCTATGCCCTCAACACCCAAGGCAACCAAAGCATCAAAGAAAGGCAAAATGACTCCTAAAAAGGATGTCCCTTCTTCTAAGAGAAGTTCTCAAAAAAAGAAGTAGCTTTGCCTTATTGCTTGTAAGCCCATGTGTGTATAAGTCATGGAGATGGCTGATAAAAATTTACCACAAATTTTGTACATGTATTTTATATTCATAGTAAAGAGATCTTTTCTACAATATCCTTGCATTGTATATTCTTCTCTTTCCTTGTTGATATCTGCAAAAAATATGTTGCAAATGTTTAATAATCAATAAGTGGAATCAAATATATACCTAAGCAGATATAATATGATATAAAAACTTACTCATTTGTTATCAAGTTGGAACACAAATGAGCATGGTATTTCAATATCTTCATTCTATAAATCCATCCTCACTTCATGTAGCGTACATGATTATCTAACCTTTAGGATTACAATAATGTCCTTATTGAACCAAACATCATAATCCACTATAGGATCTTTGCTAAAATTATCAAGATTTTGGTCTAAAGCAACCAGACTACTATCAACATAATGCCATCTACTATAATAAACGATAAGAATGAAATTTTGAGTAGCAATCATATATTTACAAGCTATAGAGTCTTGAACTATCTTACATATGATTTTTCCTTCTGTCCTAGTGTCCCATCCCTCTTCAATAAATTGTATGACATGATCATATATTAGTCTCTTCTCATTGAAAGCATGGCCGTTGATCGTCTTATCTCAACATTAGAAAAGAAGTCAACAAATATATTAATAGGCATGAACAAAGTAACTTTGCTTAGCCTACTTGAGATATTAGGTTTTAATGCTCTCTATATCTCAGAAAATATTTTACATCTATAGCCCTCACTAGTAGTTGGACTTCTCAAAGCTTGAAAAATCGTGCAAAGGAAGGGGGGATATTGATCCCCATTGGCTATGATGTATAGGGACAATATAATAATGATCATAAAAGAATATTCCATTCTCTGCAAGCTCTGTCTTCTTTCTACCTTTGTACATTTCTTCTCCAATCGAACCATGTATCACATCAATAACATCAACAATAGACTTGACCGGTTGCCATTCCTCAAGATCACACGGATAGACATCTACAAGACAAACAAACAAATGTTATAATGGAAAACCTTAAACCAAGTTCAATAAAAGAAAAACTTTAAGAATCAAAATCTTGCAATTCTATACATTAGAAGATTTGAAGTTCTAGGTTCCAAATATAGCTCTCTATGCATAAACACATATTGCATCAATACCTCTTTTATGCTATTCTTATTTACTCCAAGCTTGAAATCTCGGATTCTACCCTTCTAAGATGAAATGAACGAACTCTCATATCTTCTCCTTTTTCCACATTTTGTTTGTTGCATGGTGATCCAACTGCTTTTGCGAATGATTGTAGGAATCCATCTTTCATATTTTTGGAATGAGTTAAACACTGATATGGATGTGATTTGGGATCTTGGACGCCTTGTTGAAGGTTGAATTTCTATATCCATAGCGTACAGAGAGAGAGAGAGAGAGAGAGAGAGAGAGAGAGAGAGAGAGAGAGAGAGAGAGAGAGAGAGAGAGAGAGAGAGAGAGAGAGAGAGAGAGAGAAGAGACTAGGCTACCACAAAGGAGGGAAAACATGAGAGGGACAAAAGAAAGGAGGGATGCTTTTTACTAATTTGAATTTAGAGTAAACCTGTCATTATCATTAATCCAGACACATCATTAAATAAAAGTGACCGGGACTATAGATCATTAATGCAAAGAATATCATAATAACAAATATAAGAGGCTAGAAATAGATATTGATAATACAAATTCCTAATATTATTATGTATATCTCTTTTTGTAAAATAATGTTTTACCTTTTCTAAAATAGACATTCCCGTTACACGGAGGCTTTGCTTCTATGGTCTAGAGCACTCTCTTTCTATCTCCTAAAAGGCATTTTCCAGACCTCAAAACTCCCCTAATGAATGCCGCTACTGCATTTAATAGATTAATGTAGGATATTTTTCGATCTTATCTTGATGAGTTTGTCCTAGTCTTCTTTGATAACATCCTAACATACTCCAAGAGAGACGAAAACCATGAGCTATAATTGCACTGTGTTGGACACAATGAGGGCGCACAAGCTCCATGCAAAGAAAAAGAAGTGTGCCTTTTCCAAAAGACAGATGGAATATCTCTGATTCATAGTATATGTTGAAGGAATCTTTGTTGATCTAGCCAAAGTTAGAGATGCTCAAGAGTGCAAACCTCCAATGACAGTTAAGAAAGTGAGAAGTTTCTTAGGGGTTGACTAGAACGGTATGAGCAAACTGCCATTGTATGGACGTCCATTGAGCAAGAAAGTTTTGAGCAGCTCAAGAAAATTTTGGTAACAACACCCATTTTAAAGCTACCTAACCTAAGTTAAGAGTTTAAGATCGTAACAGACGCAAGCTCTCTTGCACTAGGTTTTGTGCTTATGCACCAAGGTCATCCGATAGCCTATTCCTCAAGAAAACTGAAAATCCATGAGAGGAATTACACCACCCATGATCTCGAGCTGTTAGCTATGATCCATGCTCTCAAATTTTGGCGACACTATCTACTTGGCAAATTTACTTTGGTCAATTGACCATAAAAATCTCAAATGGATCTTTACTCAACTAAACCTCAACATGAGGCAGTGTCAGTGGATTGAAGTCTTGCAAGAATTTGATTTTGAAATCAAGTTCAGACCTAGAAAAGAGAATATGATTGCTGATGCATTAAGTTGTAAAGATTTTTTGAATGAACTTATCATGGAAGAGCCATCTAAAGGAGAGATTTTAGCTACCATGATATCGATGCCTAGCAATCCAAACACTGAGCTAGCCAAAGAAGAGGCAAACAAGGATCCTAAGTATCAGCTAATGATAGAGAAATCCTATTAAGGACACTGATCCTAAGCTCAGAGTCAAATACCAAAATTTCACTATGGATGATGGACTTGTCTATTTTAGAACAAGGCTTTGCATTCCTCTCAGTCAGACACTGAAAAAGAAGATATTATGGGAAGCCCATGACTCCACGTTCTCAAGACACCTTGGCTATACAAAAACTCTTAATGCAATCAGGAAAAGTTACTACTGGAAAAGACTAAAGCATGATATACTCATATATGTTACTAAATGCCTAAGTTGCCAAGTGAAAGCTAAGCGTGTCAAAATGCCAAGCAAGCTCCAGCCACTTGACATTCCACAAATGAAATGGGAGTTCATCAATATGGATTTCGTAGTTGGCTTACCTTCTGTTCAAGGAGGGTATAATTCAATCATGATGATTGTGGATATGCTGACAAAGGTTACTCATCTTATCCTAGACAAGACCAACTACAAAGTTTCAGATATTGCACGATTGTTTGTGAAAGAAATCTTTAGGCTTCATGGATTGCCTAAATGGATTGTTAGTGAAAAGACTGTGATTCTCTGTTAACATCACATTTCTGGTGAAGCCTATTTGAAACAATTGGAACCCAGCTTTGCTTTAGCACAGCTTACCATCCCCAAACTGATGGTCAAACAAAGTAGGTTAATCAGGTCATTGAAGATATACTGAGAGTTTAATGTTCGAGAGAACCGACAAGGTGGATAGAATATTTTCCCTTAGTAGAATTTTCCTACAATGCGTCATATCACCAAAGTATACAAATGACTCCATTTAAAGCATTGTATGGGCAAGATTGTTTGACACCACTAAATTTCTCTGATCCAACCCTAAAGGTTGAGGCTTCTAAGAAAATGCTAGAAGATATGGATGATCAAGTCGAAACCATCAGACAAGACATCCAAGTTGCCAAAGACTGCCAAAAAGCTTATGATGATCTAGGATGACAAGAGCACATTTTTCAAAAGAGAGACATGGTTTTCATCCGTGTACGCCCAAAGAAGAGTTCTCTACTATTAAGTTCAAAAAGTTGAATCTAAGGTATTGTAGATCATATGAGGTTCTCAAATGCCTAGGAGGTAATGCCTACAAGCTGCAACTTTCTGATCATGTGAAAGTCCACAATTTATTTCACGTCAGTCTTCTGAAAGCTTATGTGGCAAATCAAGATCATATTCTTGATGGCCAGCAAATTGTAATGTCTAGTCAAGGATCCCTTGAACTACAGCCTAATAAGTTTCTAGATGTAAAAGAGAAGCCTCTAAGAAATAAAACCATTAGAGAGTATCTTATCCAGTGGAAAGACTATCCTGAGGAGGATGCCACCTGAAGAGACAGCTCTAGAAAAACAGTTTCCCCAATTCTTTTTAAGATGAGGACATCTCGATTCCTCTAAGGAGGAGAGGCTATAATATTCCTGCCATAACACTTCATATCAAGAAACAAATTCGGTCTTGAAATGTTTTAAAAATTACTCGTTGAGTTATCACATAAGTGACTGCACGTAATTTTTTCAATATCAAGTCGTGCATTAAATCAATTCAACAATCCGACACGAGAAGACTCCTCAATGTTCCTAGCCAACAAGAAGCAAAGACACCTTGTAAATAATATTACGACAGTTTGATCATAATTTTTCTTGCATTATATTTGATTTAGTATTCTCGATTCCATTTAATATGTCAAAGATCGCATTGATTTTGTAATTGCAAGACAAATCACAAAAGCCTTAATCAGTAGATGAAGAACATATAAGAACGAGTATGATATTGAGTAAGTTAAGTATCAAAGAGTATGGCATGACTTTATAAACTAGATAAGTCATGAGATAACTTGGCCAAAAACACAAGATAGAGTCATTTTGAAGAAAAAAACAACGTTTTTGAAAAAATAGGCAAAAAATCATGACTTTTTTATGCCTAGAGGGAGAGAAGGCATTTTAAAATCATCCCCATGCCATCATCCAACAGGTAGGCAATCAAAATGCATTTTTAATAAAGCTCACTTGGCTCTTGACAAGTAGCAAAAAGAATGAGCGACTGCATGCTCCCCCTCATGCCTATAAATACAGCCCCTTTCCCTCACAAAGAAAGTAAGAAGGAAGACCTCCTGATTATGGAAAATTTTCTCTAATTCTCTTTTCCATTGTAGCTTGAGCCTTGAAGGAGGAAAATACCCCCCCTCCCCTCTCTACCTCATTTCTATTCTCTATACCCAGTGTTACGCCTTCGTTCCATATAGCCATATTGCCAATCGAAATACTAGCAAAATTTTTCTGGACAACCAGCAACTCTTCTTGAACTACCACGTCAATTTTGCTTGACATCCATAGCTCTACGAGGTCACAGAAATCCAAAAAGCCCATTTGAAGCAAGGGAAGTAAAGAACGCGGTCGATGGAGAAAATGATATGATAGGAATTGGTGAAATACTCGTTACAACAAACCTAAGAGAGGTAACATCTCATCGGTTTGGAAAAAAATAAATTTTTATAAGCTTATTGCTATATTTGGCTTTAAACGATTACAAACGCATTCTAAAGAAAATACACATGAACTACCGCTTAGGAAAATAGCCTAAGTAATATAATAATTAACTATTCAATTAAAAGACTCTTTCACTTGAAAAATGATTATATGGTTGTCATTAATAAAATATCTTATTTATGGTTTATTTTGTGATATTTATTGTTATTTCATTAATGACGCATGTGATTATAATAATAGAAAAAATGTAGACAGTGTTAGGAAAGGGAATATTTTATAATTTTTTCCTAAAAGTGGCTATCCCTATTTCATTTTTTAAATGATAAAAATATTCATATTAGTTTTATAATAATTTATAGAAAAATATTTAGATAATATAATGAAATAATCAATGCATTAAATCAACAGAAAATTGTATAGGAAAATATATAGTAAAGGTGCATAAATTAGGTGCGTAGTAATATACTTCCATGTCTGAAAGATGAAAGAAAAATTACACTTATGATTTTTGCATTGCCTAGAATAAAGTTTTCAGAAAAACAATCAACATTACACTTAGGACATATCTAAATGAAAATTGATCTTTCTAGATAACGTTAAAAGTTCAACAAATGGTTGGATATCATTGATTAAACCATAGAATATGAGTAGAATTTAAAAAATTTATTTTTCTTGCTGAAAACACATGCAATGTTAATATTAATGATTATATTAGCGAGAGCGTCAATATCATGAGTTAACCCACGTATGAGTCAGCCAGAAAACCTTACCTAAAATATTGAGAATGTTGAAGCAAAAACAACTATGAAATACTCGACAACCCTGAAATTATTAGTATCAGGAAATTAAATAAATATTGGAATTTTATAGGACTTGTTGGACATTGATAAGAATTTGTCGATTCGAGCAATCTTAAAGGTTCTTAAATGTAACCATATGCCAACCGCATATTCATTCTTGTTTTTCTCAAAGCTAGTTTTTCCCACTTGATCTATATTCGTTCAATCAAAGATTGGACAGCTTTGATTAATTGTATATATATATCAAGCAAGAACATTTTATACCTATCAAGAATACTATAAAGCCGCACTATATGACTAAACTCTTTATGTCTCAAATCTTCAAGTACCATGGGTTTCCTAAAAGTATCATATCTGATAGGGATCCAAGAATGACTAGTCTCTTTTGGCAAGATCTCTTTGAAAATGTGGGTACCAAACTCAATTTCTCTTCAACCTATCACCCTCAAACAGATGGGCAGAGTGAAATTTTTAACTCCACTATTCTTGATCTACTAAAATGTTATGTAAATGAAGTAGATCAAAGAAATCAATGGGAGAAGTATCTTCCTTTGTTGGAGTATGCGTACAATAACACAGTCCATACTTCCACATATAAGACTCACTTTGAAATAGTTGAGGGCTGACCAAAATTTCCCCCAATTTTGTGAATGCATTTTGCAATAGATGAGTATGTGCGCAAGATGAGAGATGCTTTTCAAAAGATCAAGAGAAGCACTTCAAAGATCACAACAAAAACAAAAGCAAGCTGCTAACAAGCATAGATGACATCTTGATCTTAAGAAAGATGATTGGGTATTGCTCCAATTTCCAAAGGCAAGGCTTAGGTTTATGATGGGAAAGGATCGGCAAGGTAAACCTACGAATCACCAAAAATTCTATGCAAAGTTCACCAAAAGATTTTATGGCCCTTTCCAAATACTTGAGTGAATTAATGAAACCTCTTATAGGTTGAAATTGCCTGAACACTGGAATATGCATAATGCTTTTCATGTTAGCTTGCTTAAACCATATAAAGGAGATCCACCATCTACTTCCATTGAAGAAGAACTGCCAGAGTTTGACAATGAGAAAGAAGAAATATTAAGGCTAGAATGCATCTTTAAACATGAGGATAAGGTTTTAAGGTCTAGTAAAATACTAAGAATATATCTTGTCAAATTTGTAAATTATTTTGAAGAGGATGCCAAGTGGAAGCAAGAGCCCCAACTTAAGTCCTCTTTATCTCTTTTGCAAGAGTATAAAGCTTTGTATAATCTCTCTGATTAATGTTGAATGTAAGTTCTTCCATGATGTTTTACACATTTATTCTCTATATTGGTGTACACAATGATTTCACGGTCAAGTTTAGCAATGGCATCGCCACCTAAATGCTTACTAGCCTTGTCAACTAGTCTAAATTGTGACATTTGCCAAAATGAATTAAAGGGGGAAAAATGGACCAATGAATTTATTTCCAGTTTAGTGATTGTTTTGCCACCTAAACACCTACTAACCTTGCCAGCTAGTCTGGGAAAGGACAATGCTAAAATGTGGATCCACCAACCCACATGGGCTTAATAATCCTCTACATGATGCATAGTTGAGGACAACTATGATTTTAAGAGGGAGGTAATGTCATCAAAATCATTTTAGATGACATACTTTGCTTGCCACGGATTTCTCCATCTAGAATTGGCCATTCTAGACAAAGACAATCACTAAAGCTGACAACCCAAAGCTTTAAAGAGGCTATGAATTAAACCAATGCCCAAGATAGCCAATATGGGATATTAGAGTCCAAAAGAGCCTAGGGAAAGTTCCAATAATTTTTAGAATTTTTTGGTTAATTTTTCTAGCACTAGAAAGGCCTGAAATAATATTTTTAGGGTAAAAAATGATAGTTTTTTACACCTGATTTGGGGGGGTGGAAAATAGGTAAGAACGGGGGCTAAAAGCCCTATTTTTGAGCATGATAAATGGGGATGGGAATCCTCCATATAGAGGACGCCCATTATCCCCAAAAATAGGGAGAGGGGGCATGGTCTTGCCACCTTACCCCCCGACCCTCCAATTCTCTCGCCACCTCACCTACACAATGTCCTATCTTATCTTACTTGGTAAGATGAGCATGTCCTATCTTATCTTGCCTAGTAAGGTGAGCATGTGGACCCATGTGATGAGCATTCACATGCATCTTGAGCCTTCCCAAACCCTATTTAAAGAGGCCCAAGCCCCCCTTTGGGTATGAAAAACCAAGGAAGACGTTGACTCTCTCCCGAAAGGTAAATCCATTGTGAATATTGCATGGTTTTACACTTATGTACTATTTCTTTTGTAGAAGAAGAACACACATGGAGGATCAATCTTCTCAAGGCTTCATCCTATTCCTCTCATCCCCCTTTGAGCAATATCTCATGCTCATGTTCACCTACTCATCCTAAAAATATGAGAAGCATGCTCCCTCTCCCTCTCTCTCACACCAAGCTTCTCTATTCTCTCCAATCACTCCCTTTGCTCCAATGTGTTAATGGAAGCAATAATTGAGTGTAGGAGTTGATACTAACACTTCCCTCACCATCCATATAGGGTTATCAAGATGCCTATATGGTTTGAGAAGAGAAGAAATATTATTATGTTTTCTTAGATGCTTATGAATGTGGCAAAATGCTGTTGAAATGATGTCAAAGTTTCTAAAGCCTCTAAGAAGGGGAATGTATAATCTGCATTTAGTAATAAAAATTTATTGTAATATAATTAACACACATGCAAACACACAGGCATAAGTTATCAACATTGTAAGTAATTAATATAACATATATAAGACAAACCCATGATGCTAGCTAAAGTAGTAACCCTCCTATAAAATATTTATGACAACATGTTGAAGCCAAGTTGCTAGTTGGATCAATGAATCTCACACAAATCACTAATGCAACGTAATTCACATGCAAAGAGTTATTACTTGTGTGACTTAAAAATAGGAAAGATTATTTAATGGTTTCAGTACATGATTATGTAGGGACACCAAATGGTCTCACATCTTCTTTGCATCTAGCATTGTCTTCACATGATTGATCACATGTGGTGTACAATTCAAAACAATAAATGACCTTACACGAGCATTTAATCGCTCCCAAATACTTTGGTTCTCATTGATGAAGGCTTGTGATCCCTTTTGTGACCAATTCACCAAGGTCATACAAGTCAAGCATCACCACCATCATAATCTACCACATATCAAAGTTGCCGCCATCCAACTAATAATCTACTAGGAATGTTGGAAGACTTGGTATCTTGAGAGGTTTCACATCAAGGTTAGAAATTCTTCATCGTGACCAAGACAAATTTGATGACACTCCAGTTGTCTCCTCCATATCATCCAAATCAAAGGGGTTATGGGGACACTTCAACCACAGTAAGTGGGTCTTGTGATGAGAAAAAAGTTTGGTGAATTTATAGATCATCCCACATCATGCTAAATCAGAACCCCACTGGAGTTAACTATAGCTGCACACTGCCAATTTGTAGCAGACACAACCCTCCCAAAAAGCTACACCTCTCTTTGATCCAAAAATACAACTCAAAATCAGCAAATGCTCCTTGTATGACACCACACTAGTCTCAAAACATAGCTCCCAAAATTGTTGTGTTACTAGGGCTTTGATACCATCTCCAAATAAGCAATGACGAAAGCCAAAAATGCTAATACAAAAATGTAGAACAAGTGAGTTGCATTAGTTGAGAAGTTGAGAAAACATAAGAATGGAGCGCAAATGAAAAAGTGAGAGAGAGAGAGAGAGAGAGAGAGAGAGAGAGAGAGAGAGAGTAGAAGAGGTGTTGACACATTATACTTGAGTTTCAACTACTGGCTCAACTTTTGCACACTGCAATTATATAAAGTGTCCCAAGCCATTCTTTTATGACTAAAATGAGGTACAAGCGACCTAGAATGCATAATTTCACCTTTGGGGTTGTGGGAAAATCACCTAAAGTTCCCTGAATCAATTGAGTAAAAATAGGCATCGCCTCGAGAAAAATGTGGCACTCGATTGGGACAAATATTGGGCACATCGAGCTAGCACCAAGACATATGCAAATATGGGAGAATAAGAAATCTTTTGCACATATTGACATATAATAGCTAGGTGGCTTGCCATCGTGCATATACTGCAAAAATTGTATAGGATGTAGAGTCCACATGTTTTAAGGATGTTGTTGGAGATGTCAAATGGGAGAAGGTCATGGGATGACGATATGGATGCCCTTTTGTGCGAATGAGACTTGGGACTTGGTGCCTTTTCCAAAAGATAAGAAAGCAATGGGTTGTAAGTGGGTCTACAAGGTGAAACATAGTGCAAATGGAAGCATTAGCATGTACAAGGCTAGATTGGAGGTTGCACAAACATATGGAAATGATAATGGTGAGATGTTCATCCTCGTAGCAAAGATGGCTATTGTTCATGCTATAATAGTTGCAGGTGAATCAAAAGGTTGGTCTTACATCAAATGGTTTTGAAGAATGCATTCTTGCATGGTGATTGTGTAAATGGAAACATGGTCATGAGGATCTCCATTTCCGTTGAATATCTTTTTGACCCACTTTTGTACTTGGGACGGTCTAATCACTCTATGCAAATTTGGTGTACTATATGTACAAAATGGACAAATCATGAGGCCCAAGATTTCTACTACAAGCATAGATATCAAGGAGGAAATCAGAATTACTATTAACAAAAGCATCTAGCACAACCACAATTGCCTCCACCATCGAGATACCAATTCCGCCAAATGCAAGCCTTGCCAGGAGTTGATAGAGCCCAACTTGCAATAGGATATCCTATTGCAGATTGCACAAATGTTAGTGATGGTTAGGACGGCCCTTGAGTGGCTTGATAACCACCATTCCATCATGGCAAACCAAGTTGCGATGACATGCTTCCTTGTGTGGATAATGCTACATTTGAAAGAGGTTGCACTACATTTGGAAGGACTTGTGAAGCCCTTGTACTTTGAGCTCCATTTGTTTGTAAGATCAAAGGGTTGGTGATTTAAGCTATCAAAGGATTAGTTGATACCATCCCTCTTTGTTCCACCTCTTTAAACTTCTCATCTAGGTCTACCACCATTGCTTGCAAAGCTTGTATAACTTGTTATTTCAAACATGGTTTATTCAAGGCTAATAATCCCGTTGTTGATGGAATACCCCGGTAAGAGTATTTATCGGCCTCACTCTTTGCTATGGCTTCAAAGTTTTGTTTGTGTCCTGTCTTGATATGTCACATTAGGAATGGGTGTATCATTGGCATACACATACAAACGTTTTGTTTCTGATAGAGAACTCATGATAGGGAACATTTCTCTATAAAACATTCTAAATTGAGATTTTGGATCATCTATATAGTAGAGTCCTACAGAGGTGTCATTAGTCATCAATCTTGTCACCAATATGGAATTCACAAATTTGATCCTCTAATGAACTAGGATTGGAGGTTCCATTGTTTGGGATAAATCTAGTGTTTCCTTGCTTGTACCCTCCTGGATACCATCCTTCCCAAGTTATTTACCTCATTTGGCTTAATGGTGACTAAATATATATCCTCATCTCTACCGACATACCAATCTCCTTGATAATTCACTTTTGGCTTCTCTTGAAACTCAGTCAAGTGTCCTCTACCTTGACATAAATCTTGTATAATGGATCCTCGTAAATCTTGGCTCCATGCCTATTGCTATAAAGGTATGCCATTGTAATCTTATTGGCTTTGGATCTGCTATGCAAAGTCTTAGTGCTATAGGGCCAATCTCGTCGGCTACCTCAAAAAAAATATTAGTGCGTTGAGAAGCCATCTCTAATAAAGTGTTTGAGGAGTTTTCTAAAGTTCCAATTACTATTTCTAATCCTCCAAACTAATGGACGCTTTCCTCAATTAAACCTCTCCTTTTTCATTTCTCTTCCACTCACTTCCCCTTACTTATAAAAATTACATGTTCTCAAGAACATGGAAAGATATGAATGTGGTGTTTAGATGCTAATCTAGTGCTCTTTGTGCTCTATAAACTCCTTGCTTGTATATGTATACACAATCTAAAGGAATTGCTCTCTCTTATATTCCAAATCAAACAATTTGCCAAAAATTCACTAATGTATGTGCACAAGACAAACCTTTCTGTTAAATGACCTAATCTTGAGCAAATCAAGATTTGAAAGATAATATAGAAACCCTAGAGCATATGCCTTGTATACTCGCAACTCAAGTTTTGTGCATCTTGAAAGTGATCACGACCATTTTCAAAAGTGGTCTAGAGCTAAATTTTTGCAAGTTTTGAATATATACACCCCTAGATATGCACTAGATAGTTTGAATGGTCAAGTTTAATTCAATTTGGACCAAAGTTGATCAAAGATGAGATGGAGAGATTATTATGTGTAGTTGATAACAATAAGACAACACACGAATCCGAATTCAATAGCATAGAAGATGATGAAGATGATCCAAAGTAGACAACACACGAATCCGAATTCAATAGCATAGAAGATGATGAAGATTATTATGTGTAGTTGATAACAATAAGACAACAAACGAATCCGAATTCAATAGCATAGAAGATGATGAAGATGATCCAAAGTAGACACCACCAAGGAAAGAAACAACACATAACAAGAAATCAGAGACTTGGAGTCTTGATTCATAAAACCTATATACAATGAGTCACCCCCTTCACTACGTCTTGTTTCACTCTTTTTTATCCGAAAACCCACACAAAAAGTTACCTTCTGCCGCATTGCTCTAATGGCCAATCTGATTATTCCAATGGCTTTGAAAGGGAGTAAAACCCTAGAATACCTAGTTCGAATTCTTTCGGATCACTCCTTTGATTTCTCCCTTCAAAGTGATGTTTTTCCTGTTAAAACTGAAATTGCGAGCGCCCCCAACTTGGAAGCCTTACTTTTTGCATAAGATCCCTAAAAATAGTTATAAAGAAACTTTCTCTATGTTGCATGACACCCCGTTCTAGAATATTCATACTTCATTTGAGACTACTTACTAAATATGTATCCAAAATTACAAAAAATAAACCAAATTA
Source organism: Lygodium microphyllum (assembly GCF_053477565.2). Lineage (NCBI taxonomy): Eukaryota > Viridiplantae > Streptophyta > Polypodiopsida > Schizaeales > Lygodiaceae > Lygodium > Lygodium microphyllum. The sequence continues at coordinate 121,979,353 of NC_141144.1, read as the reverse complement.
TCCAAATTTTCCATATTTGTGAACTATCCATGCTGTCAAAGCATAAGCTAAATATCAACATAAGACCAAAGGCTCTAGATGCACAAAGTAGTTGAATGCTAAGGCTCTTGGTGAGTTTTCACACCGTGATCGCATAGTGGCACAAAAATGTTGTCAAATTTATAAGCCAATTTTATGTCCAAGAGTAAATGAAGTACCCAATGAACTTCACCTTAATATTTAAATCAAACATACACTAAATTTCAAGAGAGGGAGGGAGACACAAGCAAAACATATAACTAGAGGAATTTCAAGATCAAAGTCCATGGCAACATTGTTTTGACACAAAAATTAGAGTTTATCAAAGAGAATTAAGTAAAATGATAGAATGTAAAAACAAGTTGAGATAACATGAACATCTTGTCTTCAATGATCCAAAAAACTAAGATTATTCTCAACCCATTATTAATAATACTAACCCTTATTTGCATTATGACATGCATCTACAAAGTTTTGGTTTGTGAATGCATCACATTCAAAAAACCACATACAAATGATATACGGGTAGCCCACCTCAAGAAAATTTGAAAGAAAAAGAGCATAATTATGATCTTAATCTTAATTAGCACACATTTGTATTCCCCTTCCAGATCATACATACTTTTGGAAATAAAAGTATGGTAGCAGATGCACTTTCTAGACAGCATGCTATCACTAGCGTCTATCATTATGAATTAGAATCTCTTTCAGAGCGACATTCTGAAGATCGTGACTTTGCCACAGCTTGGAAACAAGGACCCTTACTCCATAAGGGATGGATATCTATATCATGTGGCCAAGCCACCTAGATAGAAAGTAATGGAAGAAGATGATGCCTCTTTTTATGTTGAGCATAGAAAGCATTCCTCTTACTCAGCTTTGAAAGATATTTCTTTTGGTCCACTATCTAAGCTAATATTGGCATACATCTTCAACTATAACTTGCTAAAATGTCAAGTATGGCCAACATAAAGTTCTTGATAAAAAGTCAAGTATGATTGTCATAAACTTCCTAGTTTACTTCTCCCAATGGTACCACAACTATCATGGGAAAGCATCACTATCATGGGAAAGCATCACTATCGTGGACTTTACTATGGAACCTCCTTCGAACACAAAAGGGTAATGATGTGATTTGGACTACTATTGATAGGTTCTATATGCAAGCTCATTTCATTCTAATACACAAAATTATTTAACGTTATCACATGGTTAAAGTTTTTCTTGCTCAAATTTTCAAGCATCATGAAATACCAATAACTATTATAAGGCTTGAATAATCCAAGAATGAGAAGTCTCTTTTGGATATTTCTTTTGAAAACTTAGGTACAAAGTTCAATTTCTTTTTTTAGCTTATCTCCCACAAACAGATGGTCAAAGGTAGATTGTCAACTCTACCATGGTAGATCTTCTAGAATGTTCTCAAACTTAGAAGTTTTCAACGATACTTGGAAACTTAGACATGGTTTGGGAATGTCCAAAACTTTTGTAATAAGAATATAGACTTTTTGTGAAATCTTTTTCTTTATTAAGTTACATTTTGGCTAAGAAACTTAAATGTTCTTTGCAAGTTTCTTAGGAGAGGGACAAGTTTAAGGCTCAAGTCTCACATGCAAGTTTGTGGAAACTAGCTTGAATTCTCAACCAAGAGAGAGCTTGTGGGAAACCCCTCTTATGACTAGACTTAGACAACATATGTTGTGTGGACATGACACCCACTTGGCTCATGTCACCTAACTAGAGCTCCCCATAGTCTTTGCTACATCTTAAGAGCCTCTCCTCCCACTTACCATGCATGATGGAAGGAGATGTCACCTTCCATTTAGCTATGAAAGGGTTGGGGAGCCTTACCAAGTCAAAGGTGTGTGTGGTAGAGCAGTGCAAGTGCCCAAGGATAAACTTGTCGCTCTCTCAGAGTAGAAATAAAGCGCCTACACCAAGACTTCTAGCTGATAAAATCCTCTTCTAGCCTTGCTTTCCCAAAAATTCTAGATCTCTTAAGTCATGGCATGCTCCCACACAAAGCCAAGAAACCTACATTTCCCTTCTCTCTTTTCCACAATTCTAATGCAAAGAAGGTGATTCTTCTCTTTTACCAATTTGTGCCCAAAAGAAGGTCCTATCTTGCACCACAAGGGAGTTCTAGACAAGGTAAAACTTCAACCCAAAAGGTGAATATGTTGAATCTTCATTTAGTTGTGTGTTTTTGAGTCAAAACTTAATTGTTGATTCGCATCGCAAGAATTTCTACCTCTTAGAGCAGTAACCACAAGGGTTAATACCTCTTAAAATGGACAAAGGCTCCCTTTCCCTTGAGAAAGAACAAGCATTCCTCCAAGACTTGGTTTTACTGCACTCTCACCAATGAGAGAGCCTAGCATTTCTTACTTTGAAGAAGAAGATCAATAGGGATTTGGGGGTCACCAATCCTTGCATTTTGAAAAGGGGTTATACTCTCTCGAAAAATGAAGATCAAGAACAAGGGATCATTCCCTTCCAATATTTTTGCTTGTAAGAAAGGATTTCCCCCCTTAATAAAGAATTGAAGATTAAGAGCGCGGGGAGCAGCCCCATTTTCTGGTCCCCAATATTGTGTCATTTGTAGATGTCTATATCATATACCAATATTGAAAGATTCAAAAACATACTAAATGATGAAGTGTCTTGTGCTTGCATATTTGTGACATATAAAGCCTACGATAAAGAAGTTGCCCTAATCTCCAAAACATGTGTTCCTTATTCTTCATCATGTCTATCAACCAAAACCCACCTCGAATCGCCCCTATTATATGGCTTTCTTCATTCCAAGGATAATTCATATCTTGCCCTATTTTTCATAATACAAAATCACATTCTTGTTCTTGTAACATTAAATGCCATACCTAAGGAAAGTCATGGATGCTTGCCTCTTTAACAAGGTTAAGGATTTGGTCACAGAAAGGAGGTCATGAAACCATTCCTTGTTGAGATCTTCTCCCAAGACCACCAAAAATAGTAACAACACGCCAACAAGCTCTTGGTTTTAACTATGTACAGCATGCAAAAGCTCAATAGACCTCCACCCAAGATGCCTTGCATATTGCAACCTTAAACACATTAACTTTAGCTGACATAATACTAAGGTTGAATTCACTTGTAACTCAATCTTCTTTAGAATATCAAACACCTTGCATCACATCCTAGATCTATCATTGGGTACATTTTCCCACCCCCTCACTCCCAACACATGTGTACATGTAGCTCCAAACAGCTCTTACATGGTTTTAATTGGAAGCAATAGCTCATCCTTTGTCTAGGCAGCCAATTGTATATACCAAGGATTATGGCAATGAGCTATGAAACAATAAGCCATGAACTGTTCATAATTAAAGTTTCCATGATAACATAAGGAAAATAAAGAGAGAGAAGAATTCAAAGTTTAGAACAAGCCAGCTATTGGCCAGAATTGATGTTTGCAAGTGAATTGGCCAAAATGGTCGTCTCCCATTTAAGTACCTTCTCAAATGTTGGCTAGCTCTCCAAAAAAGAAAAGAAAGTATATAAAACTCGAGTCATAAGAAAAGAAGGAGAACGAGCACAGGCAGCTCAACCCATACATCACATAACACTCAACATCCCTTCCACACACACCCCCACCCCCACACACCCCCAAAAAAAACTCCATTCCTCCCCCAATTTGTCATGATTCTCACTCTCCATGTGCTTCTCATGTGCGCATGCAGCTTGCTCACTCATACATTGCAAGAAACCATGCTTCTCTGCACTCCATTTTCCTTCTCTTTTCTTCATGAATGACAAACTTCTTCATCTCGATGCCCAGTCCTTCGTATGGATCTTCATTTTTCTTATTTCAAGCTAAGGGATGCTTGTTGCAGTCTTTAGCCAGTTACTTTCTTTGAATCTTGTCTTGAAACAAAACTACTCATTAAATCTATGCATTGGATCCACATTGAGCTATTCAAATAATTTTTTATTCTGAGAAATCCATTATATTTGCCATAGAAATAAAATGCGTAGCTAGTTCCAAATGACAGGATGCACTCCATAAATTTATGATGTCAGGAGGCATATTCCACGATGGATTCCATGAGGTTTTGATTGAATCTTCGAAAGTTAGAATTGAATTGCTTTGTATCGAAGTTACCGTTAGTTGGAAATTGTTGTGGTCTTCTCTCGTGCTCGAATTTTTTCTTCAGCATCATGGGCAAGGAAATCGCATGCTCGAGAGTCGTTGGCTTGAACATGTTCACTTCTTCATAGAAGTGACCAAGCAAACCAAACATAAACTTGTGGTTAAGGGTCGCCTCAAGTACATCTTCAAGCATTCGAAGTTGCAATAAGGCATTCCAGAAACGCTCGGTATATTGTGAAATAGGCTCACAATGTGTTTGTTGCAGAAGATCCCATTGTTTGATTGCTTTTTAGTGGAATTGAGGTGGAAGAAAATTCTGCAAAATTTTCTTTTGAAAAGTCTCTCAAGTAGTAGGACAATCAATGCTTTTGTGGACAATAGTCTACCATAGCGATGCTCTGTCCACTAAATGATTAGTGACACAATTGAGTTTGTCTTTTTCGGCATACTGTTCTTCATGGAAATAATCATCAAACTGACTGATAAAAGCGAGAACAATCTTTCCATTGCGTAACCCATTAAAAGTACGGAATTTGAAATTTCTTTTACTTATCTTGGCTTCTTTCCGGATAGATTGTGCTTCGAGTGTCGCATCGATCATGTATACTATATAACATCTTCAAGTTGTGGTCCATCTTGATCGGTAGTAGATCGTTGAAGAGTGGCCAGTTGAGCTTGTAAAGTTTGATGTGCTCTTCGTTCCTCTTGAGCTACATCATAATTAGGTCCAATTTTTGCTTCATTGTTGTTCCGGTAGATCACCTTCGGCCATAAAATCTTCCATATTTTGATCGGTCATCCTGCAAAATTTCAAATAACATGGCACACTCGAAATCTTGTTAGTAGGATGAGTGTAGCTCAAAGTCGGGTTTACAAGGCTTGCTCTTTTTTTTTTAAAGAAATGGCTTTTTGCAATCTTTCTTCTTTGCGGATACGGAAGTTGATGAAATCCTTCTTCAACAAAAACTTTGCCCATGAAGACTATGTATATCAATCTGCTTGCTGGAAATTATCTCTGTCACAGCACGGGTGTGAACAGAGGCTTGCAAGGAGTTATAAAACCAGTTTAGGTTTGATTTGTAGAAGAACTCCGTGTGAATACCCGCTAGAGAGAAATTTTAAAATTGGCTTTGAAGCTTAAGAAAACTTAGAGTCTTAAGCTTTATTAAAAAGGTTGAAAATTTGAATGAATGGAATCGAGATGAAAGGACATCATTGACGGATTTGACGGCATCAAGAAGATACTGACACTGCTACCACTGTTTTTTTTTTTGAGATTAAGCTTTATTACAAAGCTTATTAAGCTTGTAAGCTTAAATTCACTTATCTTTCTTCTCTGATCTAAGATTAAAAAACTTGTTGATGAAGAAGCTTCCTAGGTGGTCCTCCGTCCAGCAGAGTCCTTCGCGATCCAACAGCACAGCAGGGGGTTCTTCACCGCCAGGAACACATTGGTATTGATGGATTGTCCGTTCGTTCCAGGAGCTTCGCCTTCCCGTACGTTCCAGGAGCTTCGCCTTCCCGTACGATGGTAAGCGATTGGAAGCCCTTGATCTCAACTTCACTCTGATACCACTGCGCAAATCGGATGCTGTATGCATACGTAGCGAGTGCCGGAAGGTCCCCAAGAACAAAGAACTCCACTTTAAGCTAAAAAATCAAGAGAATAGACTTGCACGGCATGAAGCAAAAAGAACAATTGGTTACAATCTCTGCCCTATCTTGTGTGAGTGCTTCACAAAGCATGTATTTATAAATTTATTCATCTCAAAGCTCAAAAATAGCCTAATTTTACAATTAGCATGCTTTAGCTTTTGTGTTTGCTTTTGTCCAAATAAAGAATAAAGTGGTTGGGCGACCCTAGAGTCGGTCAATGCCCAAATACAATGTCCAATAATGAATATTTAAACTATGCACCTATGCGCATACAAAATAATAGATATATGACAAGCGCTTCAATAAATAAGCACACCGAAATAAATATTAGCGCCACGCGTTTAATGATAAAATGTGCGCCCATCAAAATTGATAATTTCTTATAAGTAACTTAAATACATACTATCGCCCAGTGCTTTTCAACGCCAACGTCGCCTACTCTACACATCAACTGAAGTATTCACAATTGTTAGAAAATAATAAAATTAAACCGAAAAAAGTGAATACCTAGCAGTCTTCAGCTACAAAATAAATAAATAGGTTGGAACTCTGTCCTAACCTTAATTTGATATGAGTGCGTACTCTAAAATCATAAGCGTCCATTAATTTAAATATGTATTTTGCGGAATCACCTGCTATGGAATCAACCACTTGCACATTAAATTAGCGTGATGCTCGAAAAGGACGGCATCCTCGTCAACTTTTAGCACAAGGAATCCACCTTGTGTACGAGCCTCGGCAAATAAATATAGTTTTACGGAATGCACCGCAAAACCTCACGAAATCCACCGTGGTCTCACAAAATTCACTGTGGAATATGCCTCCTGGCATCAATTTCACCAAGAATTAATTCTTTCCATGTTAAGGTTGAGGGATGAAAAGGGGAAATCATTTTTTGTAGCAAATTCAAGTCATTTCGATTAAATTGACATGAAAAGAAAATATGGGGGATGGTTTCCTCTTCTTTGTGACACCGAGGGCATAAACGTGTACCAATGCCTAGCTTTTTAGCTATGGAGCATGTCTAGACATCTTTCATTTGAATCAGCCATAACAGGCTGAATTTTTAAGGCTGGATGCTGGAAATCCAAATCATGACAAATCTGCAATTCCATTGGTGATGATTCCAATTGATGTGTCATCTCTTGTTCAATTTGTGACTAGCTTGCTAGGTGAATCCTTCCTCTCTTGAATAGGTAGAAGTGGTTTATCATTTAACCAAAAAATTCCTTTGAAGTTAAATTCCTAATTCAACTAAATCATAAGGTAAATGTGTGGCCCCCAAGAGTTCCTTCTCTACAATAGCAAGGTGATTTCTTCTCCTAATAGATGAAACTGGTTACTTAGAGTATCCAACTCTTTCCAGTCCACTCGGGTGTAGTCCCAAATGTCTAACCATTGTTTGATTCCTTTCTTAAGCATTTTTTATGAGACAAGAATTTGCTCTTCCTCCACCACTCCATGAAATATGCTAAGCTAGATAGAGTCAAAATCACTCCATGGAAGAGTGAAGTTGTTGATTGGAGACCTGATCTTTGAAAGTAAGCCATGAAAGCTAGATGTTTCTCATCAAGTCTAAGCACCCTTTGACTTTGACTTTTGCTGACTAAAAGAAACAGTTAATGGATCCATCTCTTTCCATCTTGGATAGTTCAAGAGAGAGAAATTCCTGCAATTGGCCTTGATGAGTACAGACCAGTCTTCATTTTCATATTGGAATGTTCTTGGAATCCACTTTGCTATCATCTTATTGGTTATCTTGTCTAGGTTTGGGAGTCCCAGTCCTCCCAATTCATTTGGAATAATGTAGTCTTCCCAAGCTACCCTAGGAATTTAAAATTACTCACTACTTCTTCCTGACCATAGGAAATTTTTTACAAGTGTCTCCAGCGAGCATGCTAAGAAATATATTGTGGAAGGTATCAGAATATGCTTAAGGACAACCATTCTACCAACAAATGAGCATTGGAGTCCATTGAGATAATCTAGCTTCTTTTGGACTTTGCTCAGCACCCATTTCCATCGTTGTTTCAATGAGACCCCAAACCCCATTGGGATTCCCAAAAGTCTGAAAATTGTGCCTTCTTCAAGCTCCTTGCATCCTACATCAATTAGCTCATAAAGTAGGGGAATCAATTTCAAAGAATAGGAAGTCTTGTTTTTGTTTTTGGGCATGTTCAAAACCCTCTCAAAGGATGATGATAGCATCTAAGATAAATCTACCCTTCAGAACTCCTTTCTGTTCCTTTCTAAGCCATCCATCTTAATGTGGGCTAAGTCTTCTTGCCAGAGCTTCTGCAAATATTTTATATACTGATGAGAGGCAGGTTATGGGTCTCCAATTGGATATATTAGCTCTATCATCTCTCTTATGAATCAGTTTGATCGCTCCCTAGTTAATATCTACAGGAAGAGCACCAAATTCAATCGATTCCTTCTAGACTATTAGTAGAGGGTTCAACATTGAAATCTTAACTTCTTTGAAAAAAACATTTGGGAGTCCATCCCTCTTACCATTTTCTAGAATGTCTATGGTATCTGAGAGTTCTGTCTCTGTGATGTCAGCATCTAGTATTCTTGCTAGGGATTGTGAAACTACTTTCGGTCTTATTCTTGCTATTGTGGCTCTAGCTAGTATAGCTCCTTGAGACTGTTGACAAGGAGAAGATAATACTTCTTCAAAGAAAGCCCTAGCTGCTTCTAGATTCTCCTCTTTGGTTGAGGAAACCAAGCCATTCTTCTTCTGGAGCATAGGCACTAGATCTTTTTCTTTTTTCTTCTTCAATGTGTTAAACCTCTCTTTAGTGGGTTTGTCTATTTCGCCAATCCACCATGTTATAACGGATTGCTTCTGATTCATCCTCTTTGAGCTTCCTCAAGCTACTAGAGGCTCTCTTGTTATGAGAGAGATGATGCCTTTTGATGAGAGTGATGTTGATAGTTCTTCTTCCAGTAACCATAGTGAGATGGATGCTACATCAGACAATGATTCTGCTAGAGCCAGTAGCTACTATGTTAGATAGATCATGGCTTATGTATTAGCACTACGTTTGACTCTTTAGACTTGAGATTGGATTGTGTTGTTGTGGACACTTTTGATGTGATAATGATTCATCATTCCAATAGTGTTTTTGAATTTCATATCTCAGCTTTTATTTAGTGTTGTTTTTCATGATATTGGAGCTCAGTTACCTTGCTTTCTCCCATAGAGTGCCTCAACTTGCCTCCATCTTTTCATACTTTTGGAGAACTTTCGGGGAGCTTATGGACTAAATTCTAATACAAGTTAAATAGATAGTTGTTGGTTTTTATGGTGTAATGTAAGCTTAGTAAATTTTAATGTATGGTTTGAGAACTGGTGTGTACATTGTGATCTATCAAATCATGGATGCCAAAATATGGCATACAACCTACCACTCTTATCATATGGATCCTCAATTGAAGTGTATTAACTACTAACTACATGTGCAACTTATTTCATTTTAGAAACAGGTGAAACCACGAAACATTTCATGTCACATTGCGAGGAGGTGAGGCCGAGTGGTATGGGATGCTCGGTCTTATTGTGGCCATGCCTATGCTTGCGGACATTGGCCCCAGCAAGAGGGTGTCACAGGATGATGGCTAGGGTCGGGTGGTTCATCCAATGTGTGCCTAAGGCGGTCTAGGTAGCCATGGATCATCTCTACAAGTATGTATTATTACATATGCCGACATGCATGCAATTTGGAACTAGTTGAATCATTGTAGTTAACTTTATCGAACTTGCATGTGCATGCTAGTCACTTGCTATAAGTTGACTTCATGCATGTGTAGATAGCATGTGCATGGCAGCCATTTGGGACTTTCATGGCAGTCATTTGGGGCTAGTGGCCTTGCTGATTTCTGCATTTAAGGGCCACCAAAGATGCCAGAATGTGAGGAGAATTCCCTGTGTGGTGGGTGATAGTCTTAGGCAACATTTTGTTGCAAGAAATTGCATCAGATCTGCCCTGTGTGCATAGGTGACCCCTCTTGGGAGGGTTTTGTTGCAAAAATCTACAGGTTTGTGTCACTTTTGTCATGACAAATCAACAAACTAAGCTCTCTTCTCTTGTCTGGCACACCATCTCTTAAGGCCAGACACTAGACAACCATTTTCTCTTCTTTTCATTGCTATATAAGCTCCCTAAAATATCATATACGCTCTTGGATCCTTCCAAATCTTGAATCAGTCCCGTGTTCTACTGAGGGTGCAAAGGCATCTTTGGCCAGCAGAGAGCTATGGATCTATGGTTGTGTTTTGCTCATCAACAATTCTGGTTCACAATAAGGAAGAATCAAGAAGCTTTGTAACCTTCTTCTTCAATTAATAAAGAAATACTGCAAGGGGCACTGGTTTGGGCCCCATTTGGTGTTGCAGCTAAAGAGGTCTCCTATTAGTTTGAAGTCTCTACACCACCCTAAAGGCTGGTTTCATCACCTAGCCACACACGACAGATCTAACGCAATTTCTTGCAACAGAATGTTGCTTGAGACTGCCACCTAGTGCATAGAGCATTCTCCTCCCATTATTTTGGCACCCTTGGTGGCCCTTAAATTCAGAAATCAACAAGATGAGAGCCCCAGATGACTACCATGTAAGTCCCAGATGGTTGCCATGCACATGCTAACTCCACATGCCTGAAGTTGACTTGTACCAGGTTGCTGACATGCACATGCAAGCCCCACAAAGTTAACTGCAATGAGTCAACCATTTTCGAACTGCATGCATGTGCGCACCTCCAATGGATAAGTCACTCGGCATTTAATTTTCGGACGCTTATGTGGCAGCTAGAGTTAAAAAATGAAATTTTGAGATCAAACTTGGCCAAAACTTGGCCACCGAACATTAAATTAATAGCTTAAAGATGTCCACCGCCCAAAAATGGGTTTAAAAATTTAACATTTCCTAGTGCCCAAAATTGGTCTACATTTACCCAAAGAGTTGAATAGCCATGTAGCTACAACCACGCAAGCACGCGACATTATTCAAAGGATACAGGCCATTATTCAAGACTATGGCAAATGGTTTATGGCGGCTGAGAAGTGAGATGCTTTAGCTCAAGCGAAGCACTATGTACAACAATTGGTTGTTGTTGTTACTCAAGCTCATGTTTTGAATGCTTCTGAGAGATCCTATGTATTGTCAAGCAAACACTATAATTTTTACCCACCAATAGGAAAGTAAAAAAAAAAGGCAAGTCCAAGCATGTCAATGTCAATTGCAAGATAAAGATTGTTCTTCAAGGCAATTTTCTAAAAATCTACATGCTATGCATCAACGGCATAGTATTCAAAATGATGGTACTTGGACATATAGTTAATTGGAGATTGCACAGGAATGTACTTCTCATTTTAAATCTTTTTTTTTCACATAATCTTTATGTGAGATGAAAATTCTAGTATGTGGTTACACCTATTGTCTCTCCAAAGAAAGCATCACAATTGGACTTGCCTTTCACAGATTTGGAATTGCATGATGCCCTACTCCATCTTGGTAAATGGAAGTCCCTAGATGGGATAGTCTACTTGTGGAATTTTGTTAGAAGATAGGCATAGGAACCCACTGTAAGCAAGGGTGTATGATGGCAGATGGGTGTTAATAGCCTTAGGGGCAGGGAAAACCCTAACCCTAGCTTGGTAGAGGCTATATAACTAGCCTATGGGTCACTATCAAACTTGAGATAGAGTGTACCCAAGTTGTACCTTGAGCAACTTAATAAACAAGAATTTTTTCTTGTACTTTGAGCCTCTTTCTCCCTCTTTGTGCATACATTCCAATGCTGCAACTCTGATTTTTCCACATGGTATCAAAGCCTCCTCCGATCTCTTCAGCTTCCTATACCCTCAGCCTCACTAAGTGCACAAGATTGTCCATCATCTTCAACTTATCTCCTTCACCTCCATAGCCAGCCTGTACTTGCAAACCTTGGAGGACTTGGGGAGGACAAAGGAGGCCATATCTACTCTTGCTTTCTTTTGGAGATCCCTTCTCCACATTAGGGTGTAGCTGCTCGTCATGTCTGCCCCCAACATTGTTCAGGACTGAGCCCCACATTACGTGTTTTCCAGAACAGGCACAATTTTCTATCAGCGTGACATCTGTACCAGTGTGCCTGCAGCAGGGGATGCAATCCTAGCAACCACCTTGGGGCTTCGATAGCCCCCCTAGTGGGCTATCCTCATATACAAGGGTTCCTGGAAATTTTCTCTACAGAGAGAGATCTCTGACAAACCCTAACTGTGTACCCTATGGTATCCATAGCCAGTAAGCTCTAAACTTGGCATTTTTTCACCTTTTTCACTCTGAGCTTTATTAACAGTGATTCTAATCACTAAAGCATATATCTGAAGCTTATTTGAAATCTAAAAGCTCTTGGACATGCTCAATGGACATCACTAAGTGCATTGGGAAGCCGACTTCCAACTTGCTTTCATTCAAGCATTTCACTAAGCTTGACATTAGTGTTTCTAAACACTAATCATTAATCATCTAATCATTTACTTGCTGGATATTTACTAAATCTAGTGAGTGTTATTTTGTCAACTTCCTCTTCTTATATTGTTGTAAGATTATGTGTACAATTATAAACAAATAGACCATCATACACTAGAATTGTATTGCATATCTTGAGTGACTTTGGTTCAAGTACACTAGTCAATGCAACCAAAAGGATGAGTGTCATTGTACTCTCCTCGGAATCATCAGCAACAAGCATTGAGATCATAGACTGACCTTGTCCAACACAAGCTTCATCCACTAAGCCATACCACAAGGAGGAGCTTGAAGTCCAGTCTAGGTTTACCTCATTAAAACCTAAAAATACTATTAAACCTCGAAAGAAGATTGCACATAAGAAAGGATCACCACAGTCATACTTTGAAATATTACATTTATATGATTTTTAGTCTTTCTCCTCATTACAACTTTGATTTCAATTATTTGATTTTCTTCCACATTCAATGGCAAGTTTGTAAGGGAATAGACACTACCCTTGTCTTAACAAGTGGTAAGACCTTCCCAATGGCCACAACATATGCTGCTGTCCATCCTCAAATTCGAAAGTTTGATGGAAAATATTTGCACCCATGGCAGGTACTTATAAAATACAAAATGATGGAGAGAGGGTATTGGCCGCTCATTCAAGGCACTAGAGTTGTAAACTTTGCAAATCTGGTTGATGTAGAGGATGGCCAATGTGCCCAAGCCATCATAATGTTACACTTAGATGAGTCCCTGATTCATCATGTTGATAAACTAAACACTGCTAAAGAAAAATGGGATGAGCTTGAAAAGCTCTATGGAGCCATTGGTAAAAATACTAAAATCTTCCTTAAAATTGAATTCTTTAGCTTGGAATATAGATCAAGAGAAGATTTGGGAAAATTCATCTCTCACATGAAGGGACTTATGGCACAGCTTGCCTCTGTACAAGCTCCAATACATGAAGAAGATGCTATTGCTACTCTCCTAAAAGCTGTAAAACAGGTGTTTCCTACTCTTGTAACCACTCTTACCAACATTCCAGACCCTACATTGGCAAGTACCATCCAATCCTGTTTGGATGAAGAAAAGAGGAACCACAAAGAAAGCAGGAACAATCAGGCATCTTCAACTTCCCATGATCAAGTATTGGTACATACAATTCTCAATAGATGTTCTTTCTGTAAGAAAAAAGACATCTTGTAAACAACTGTTGGAAGAAGTATCCCGAGAAAATAAAATGTAACAAATGCAAGAAGGCAGGGCATATCACTAGTAAATGCCCCAATACTCTTGATGCACCCAAAGAATTGGTGGCCAACTATGCCTCCAATCCATCTGAAGATCGACTTTTTTGACTCTTTAAATCATCTACCTAAAACACTCTTGTAAGCCTGATTTATAAAGGCATCCCGAGAGGGTATATCTTACATGCCTTGTAATCCAATGCCACCCTGGCATTGAGGGGGGGTGTTAGAAGATATGCATAGGAACCCGTTGTACGCAAGGGTGTATGAGGGCAGATGGGTGTGAATAGCCTTAGGGGCAGGAAACCCTAACCCTAGCTTGGTAGAGGCTATATAACCAGCCTATGGGTCACTATCAAACTTGAGATAGAGTGTACCCAAGTTGTACCTTGAGCAACTTAATAAACAAGAATTTGTTCTTGTACTTTGAGCCTCTTTCTCCCTCTCTTGCACACATTCCAATGCTGCAACTCTATTTTTTACACAAATTTCACATTGATTTTTGGGATGACCTTAAAGATACTTTGCTTGCCATGATTAATCATGCATGGAATATTCAACAATTGCCTACAGTTTGGAAACATGGATTACTCAAGCTTACTCCCAAAAACGATTTGTTGAATCAGTTACAAGACTGGCAGCCGATTACTCTTATGGCTGTAGTTTATAAACTTGTAGCAAAATGACAGTGCATTGCATGAAAGTCATTCTTCATGGTAGTCTTCACCCTCGTTAGTATGGATTCATCCCTCAATGACAATTTACTGACAACATGGCTAAATGCCCTAGTTGGTATTGAGTATGCAAAGTATACTAAACATGATGTACTCATTATGCAGGTGGATATGGTTAAAGCATTTGACACCATCCATTGGGATTTTATATCTCAGACCACATTGAAGATGGGTTTTGGTGCTAAGTTGGTGAATGCAATATACTTGTTGTATATTGATTCCTCTTCTCAGTGTATTTTGAGTCCTAAACTTTCTCCTATGTGGCAATTGGGGAGGTCTGTCAAGCAAGGTTGTCCACTAAGTGCTTTGCTTTATGTTATTGCCACTCACCCTTTACCGTATTTATGAATTGACTATTAGAAGGAGGGCGATTGCATGGTTATGATGCTTTTTGATGGCCACACTTTTCTAGGGTAGGCTTGCGCTAACGACTCTATCTTCATACCAAGGAATGATGTAGCTAATGTGAATGTTCTGATGAATACTTTGCTACTTTTTTGTCTACCGACTGAATTATGGGTGGGTTTTGATAAATCTAACTTACTTCCACTTGCAATGATTGATTGGCATGCGATACTATGACCTCAATAGGTTAACCCTCCCGCATACATTTTTTGTCACTTTGGATACCCTCTTGGATGGAATGTGAATCTTTGAGACCAAATAAATTGGGTGAAGTAGAAATTTCGTCATAAGCTTGCTCATTGGAAGCTTTTGACTTGGCCTTTGCATGTGCACTTACGTATAGTCCAATCTATTATTATGGCATACATTCAATTGTACTTGCCATTGCTCCCTTGGTCTTCTAAGGATATTGTTGCTTTCATGTCTCAAGCCATGGAGACACATTCGGATCGTAAAGCTCTTCGTCCACTTTGTATGGATAGGGTGTGCTCTCCCAAAATGCATGAAGGACTAAATATTTTACATATTCAATTTCACATGTTAGCCAAGCAATCCACTTTGTTGCTAGTTTTCTTTGATCGAAAACAACCTTGTACTCATATCCTTGCAAGGTTATGTGCTTCTATGCATACTAGGTCATATGGTGATTGGATTGTTGACAAATGGGAGGTCCTATTAGGGGATTTTCAAGGCAAAATACCAAGATGTCCTCTTTCCTCTCATTTGATGACGGATTGGAAACAAGTTTTGTCACATATTAAATGGGAAGGAAAAAGAGATACACATGGTAATTGTTTGTGCAAAGAGAGCATTTAGTGGAGTAAGGTCTTTGCAAATCCATTGGCTGTCCAACAACTTATCAAATCCTACAATCTAATGAAAATGGGTATCCATGTTGTTGATGATATGGTGGATGATGCTAGTTATCCACTTTCTTTTCTAGTAGTTTGTCGGAAATATAATATGGGCATGCATCATAGAGCTGTTTGGTATCCTATTGGAGAAATGCTTCAGCCTTTTTCACTAGTTCCTCCTTGTAGGGACTGACAGGTTGGATGAATGGCATTTGGTTCCCACATCTCAATCTCAGGCTTTGAGACTTGACCTTATTACTGCTATCAAAGTTTATCGATGTATTTTGCCAGTTTTTGGATTCAGCAACATGCTTATACTCTTTGGGATTTAAATAAATCTTGTCCTTGATGGTCAGTAACATTAAATAGATTATGTCATTCTAAATTACAGTTAAGGCAAAGGTTGTTTCTCTAGAGATGTACAGTGGGAGTTATGTCAGTAGGAACTCTCCTAGCCAAAAGGCATATTGCTCCTTCTGGTTGTACTCGTTTTCACCATGGACAAGCGACTATGCCTCATCTCCTTTGGCTTTGTGTGCACTTCAAAGATTTTCTGTGTTGCTTGTCTACTCAGCTACATGCTTGCTTTCCAACTCAGAGTTTTGGAAAGTGTTTTTGGCTTTTTGGTCGTTTTCGATCCAAATATGCTAAATACTCTCTTTTCTTCCATTGGACTAGATTTTGGGTGCTTTGGACCATTTGGATCAATTGCAATTAGGAATGCTTGGGACATCAATCTATGAATGTCTGTAACTTTTTTAGACATTCATTGCAGCAATCATTACACGATTGCTACTATGCTCGTGAAGTAGACCTCCAATATCTAGCTGCAAACTTTTCCCATTGCTTCTAATTTCCTCTAAATAAACTCTTCTAGATTTTATTCCCCCTTGTACATTCAGCTTTTGAATAAATTGAACAATGGTTTCACCAAAAATGTGTGTGTGTGTGTGTGTGTGTGTGTGTGTGTGTGTGTGTGTGTGTGTGTGTGTGTGTGTGTGCGTGCGTGTGCGTGCGCGTGCGCGTGCGTGTGCGTGTGCGTGTACGTGCGCGTGTGCGTGCGTGTGCGTGTGCGTGTGTGTGTGTGTGTGCGTGTGCGTGCGTGTGCGTGTGCATAGGTGTGTACTTGTGTGTGTGCACGCACGTGCGTGCCCCCCCATGCACCACGTGTGTGTGCATGTGTGTCCTCCACTTGAACTTTACTCAATACAAAAATCACTTGTTAATTCTAAGAAAATAAGTTTACCTTCAAGTATTTGAGTTTAAGATTCTCGGGCATATCGTAATTCTTCACAACTTGGAAGAGAGTAGTTATGATGTCGGATGCCGAATACCCATATCGTAGAGCTACTTAAGGCTTATATATGCTTCATTGATCTTGCCTAAGGTGGTGTGATGTATGATGTTTATGACATGAAGAGGATGTGGTTGATCACAAGCCTAGAGAGAACATGTAAGAGTTCACACCCAAGTTAGGGTGCTCAATTGACCCATACATGCATACTTACATACACACATAGCACAACATGAATGATATAACATGCATAACATGACACAACATAGCATAAATAGGATACATACATAACAACATAACATAATGTACCCACATGCAATACATGCGCATGGTCAGAACAATACATACAAAAAGTACAATACATATGTAACAAACATATATAGATACATAACACTACATACAATAAATGTAGTACATAGATAGCATACATACATAAGTGTGTATGCACACATACATGTGGAAGTGTATGCAAGTTCACACTTATACACACATATATACATACATCTATACACACGTAGATACATATGCACATGAGTATTAGAACTAAAAACACGATGATAACCTTGAAAACATTCTCTTGGTTCACAAAATGAAAACCATTGTCCATAGCTTGAAGGTTGTCCAAAGCCAATGCATGTCCCCATCAGTTGTTTGTAAACACAACACTTCCAGACCTTCACTCACATATGGCACCTGACCAAGAGCATGCCAACATGGTTCACATCATAAGAACACTAATTTTTGCTACTATCAAAAACTTTTATAGAGCCACCAAAGCTCACTACTAAGGAAGCATTAAGCAATGCAAGCCAAAGCCTTTCTCCACCCAGAAAACAAAATGGAGAGAAAAAAAAGGTACATCACACATTTTTTGCTTGGACAACTCGAAGCAATCAGTCAACAAGTCCTAGTTCGAAAGTCTTGAGAACCTAACTATTGCACATCTACTTTGAATGGGCTCAATAATATTTGATGACAAGTTACAAGCCAATGCAAATCAGGTAGTACTAGAGTATATCTCCATTATCCTCGGTGAAGTGCCTGTTGAGCTCCACTTGTCATGCTGAACCTCATAATAAAAATTAAAGTAATGTGTGTGTGTGTGTGTGTGTGTGTGTGTGTGTGTGTGTAATATACATCTTACTACTATATTATTTTTGTTGTAGGTTGGGAAAGCCCCGGGGAAAGCCCCGAACCTCCAGAGGGCTTTCCAAACCTACTCCCTTTTCCAAACCTCTTTTTTTCAATTAAAACCCCCTCCTTTCCCCTCTCTCTCATGTCTCACACACAGATGTAATCTTTCCTTTTCTCTTTCCCCTCCCCTTTTTAATTAAAAGCCCTTCCCCCCCCCTCCTTCTCTCTCTCATTATAGGGCCTAGGCTCTCTCTCTCTCTCTCTCTCTCTCTCTCTCTCTCTCTCTCTCTCTCCTTAAATTTTTTCCCCCTCCCTCTCTCATGTCTAGGGCCTAGGGTCTCTCTCTCTCTCTCTCTCTCTCTCTCTCTCTCTCTCTCTCTCTCTCTCTCTCTCTCTCTCTCTCTCTCTCTCTCTCTCTCTCTCTCTCTCTCTCTCTCTCATGTGTAGGGCCTAGATTCTCTCTCTTTGTGTGATTAAACTTTTTAATTTAAACTTTTTTCAATTAAATATTTTAAATATATTATTTAATTTAAAGTTTTTTAGACATAGTTTTTCACATACTTTGAGAAGGAGGAGGAGGAGGAGGAGGAGGAGGAGGAGAAGGATAAAAAAAGAAGAAAAAGAAAGAGAAATAGATAAAGAGAGGGGGAAAGACAAAACATAATAGTTATTTTTAAATCTTAGAGAGAGACACATATAGGAAATATATAATTTGAAAGAGAGAAAATAGGAGGAGAGAAAGGGAAAGAGAAAAAAGAGAAAAATAGAGAGAAAAGAGAGCAAGAAAAAAAACTTAAAAGAGAAAGACGAAAAGAAAAATAAGGAGAGAGAGAGAGAGAGAGAGAGAGAAAGAAAGAAAGAAAGAAAAAAGGAAAAGAGAGGAAAGAGAGGGGAGAAGAAAAGGGGGAGAGATAGAGAGAAGAAAAGAAGAGAGAGAGAGAGAGAGAGAGAAGAAGAAGAAGAAGAAGAAGAGAGAGGAAACATAAATTTTAAAATAAAGAGAAAAGAAAAAAAATTAAAGAAAGAATGAAGAGAGAGAATAACAAAAAAGAAAAAAAGAGGAGGAGAGAGAATGAAAAGAGAGGAGAGACGGAGTAGAGAGAGAAAAAAAGTAGAGAAAGAGAGAGAGAGAGGAAGAAGAAGAAGAAAGAGTAAAAGAGGAAGAGATATGGAGGAAAAGAGGAAAGAGAAAAGTCTTTTTTAAATTTAAATATTTTTTGAGAGAGGGGGAAAGGGAGAGAGAAGGAGAGGGGGAAAGAGAGAGAGACAAAGAGAGAAAATATAAAATTTAAAAGAGAGAAAGAGAGAAGAAAAAAAAGGAAAATTAGGAGAAAGGGGAAGAGAAGAAAAGGAGGCATAAAGAGAGAGAGAGAGAGAGAGAGAGAGAGAGTGTGTGTGTGTGTGTGTGTGTGTGAATAAAAGGAGAGAGAGAGGAGAAGAGAGAGAATATGAACATAAAGAGAGAGGATTATATATAGGGAAAAGATTAAATTTACATACTTTAAGAAAGATTGAGGCGATGAGAAAAAGTGAAAGATGATAAAGAAGAGGAGGAGAGAGAGAGAGAGAGAGAGAGAGAGAGGGAACATGGATAGAGAATTATAGAGAGAGAAAAGATAAATTTAAAAGAGAGGGAGGGAGAGAAGAAAAAAGAAAAACTAGGAGAAAGGGGAGGAGAAGAAAAGGGAGCGGAGAGAGAGAGAGAGAGAGAGAGAGAGAGAGAGGAGGAGGAGAGAGAGAATATGAACATAAAGAGAGAGAATTATAATATATAGGGAAAAGATAAAATGTATATACCTTAAGAGAGACTAGGGGGAAAGAAAGTAAAAGAAGAAGAAGAAGAAGAAGAAGAAGAAGAAGAAGAAGAGAGAGACACACAGAGAGAGAGAGAGATAGAGAGAGAGAGAGAGAGGGAACATGGAGAGTGAATTATAGAGAGAGGAAAGATAACATTTAAAAAGAGAGAGAAGAAAAAATAGAGGAGAGAGAGAGAGAGAGGAAGAATAAGAAGAGAGAATATAAAGAGAGAGAGAGAATAATAGAGAGGAAATTTAAAATTTAAAAGAGAGTGGGAGAGAGAGAGAGAGAAAAGAAAAAATTAAAAAGAGAATAAAGAGAGAGAGACAGAGAAGAAGAAAAAAAAGAAAAAAAAGGAGAGAGAGAGAGAGAGAAGGAAAAGAGAGGAGAGAGGGGGAGAATAAAAGGGGAGAGAGAGAAGAAAAGCGGAGAGAGAAAAAGGGAGAGAGAGAGGGAATCGGAGAGGAGAAAAATAAACTAAAATATAAGGTAGAGAAAGAGAGAGTGTGAGAAAATTAGATAGGAAATTGGGGGGAGAGAAAGAGAGAGGGGGTAAAGAAAAAAATTAGAAATAGAGAGTGAAAAGAGGAGAGAGAAATATTAGAAATGGATTGTTGAGCAAAGTTGTCGTGTAATACTTCGCTTGCCGCTTCAAGGCAGCGAAGCTTTGCGACCTACCATTCCATGTGTGCATGGAACGCTAGTGTATATTATTATTCATTGCTCGAGAAAAGAGCATCTTAGCTTAGCCTTGACCAGTGTAGGATTTATAATTATCCGTTTTATAGAAGTCACAGAAGGAAAGGATTTGAATGAAAATATTAAAAAATAGAGTAATGATGTGATAATCATATGATATGTTTGCACATTTTCTCTTCATTTAAACATCAAAGAGAATTCTAAATGTTTTGCATTTGGTTTTTTTCTAAAACTATATATGTATGTATGTATGTATGTACACACACACACACACACACACACACACACACATATGTATATATATATGTATATATATGTATATGTATATATAGACACACACACACACACACATATAGCTCTCTAACTCTCACACTAAAAATTTGATGCCATGAGGCATATTCCACGATGGATTCCGTGAGTTTTTATTCCATAGTGGATAGATCTTGAAGCACAATCTCTACTTCCCCTTGACCAAATCCACCAACATTAGGATTGTTTGTCAATGGCTGATCAACCCTAACAGATTCACCTTCTGAAACAATGAGTTCAGGTCCGAGGGGTACAACATCGATGACTTCGCGCCCCTCAAACGTTCCTTCAATATATTTATTTACCGAGGCTCGTACACAATGTGGATTCCTTGTGTGAGAAGTTGACGCAAATGCCTGTCCTTTTCGGACATCATGTTAATTTAATGTGCACGTGGGTAACTCCACAACGGGCGATTCCGCAAAATACATATTTAAATTAATAGACATTTATGAGTTTAGAGTGCACTCGTATTAAATTAAGATTAGTACAAAGCTCTAACCTATTTATTTATTTTGTAGCTGAAGACTACTTGGTATTCACTTTTGTCGATTTAATTTTATTATTTTCTAACAATTGTGAATCCTTCAGTTGATATGTAGAGCAGGCGGCAATGGCATTGGGAAGCACTGGGCGATAACGTGTATTCAAATTATCTAGAAGAAATTATTATTTTTTATGGGGGCGCGCATCTTATTATTAAAGGCATGGCGCTAATATTTATTTAGGCCACTTATTTATTGAAGCGCTTAACAAATATTTATTATTTTCTATGGGTATGGACGCACGGTTTAAATATTTCATTATGGAACATTGTATTTGGGCGCAGCCCAACTTTTGGGCTGCCCAACTGCTTTATTATTTATTTGAACAAAAGCAAACACAAAAGCTAAAGCATGCTTATTATAAAATTGGGCTATTTTTTAGCTTTGAGATGAATAAATTTATAAATACATGCCTTGTGAAGCGCTCACACAAGGCATGGGGGGAGATTGTACCCAATTTGTCTCTTTTCTTCATGTTATGCAAATCTATCTTCTTGCTTTTTGAGCTTAAGTCGAGTTCTTTGTTGTTGGGAAACTTCTGACACTCACTACGTATGCACCCAGTATCCAATTTGCATACCAATGGTATCAAAGAGAAGCTGAGATCAAGGCTTCCAAACGCTTACCATCTTGTTGAAGGCGAAGGTCTTGGAACGAATGGGCTCTACAATCAGTCTCGTGATGATCCGTCAACACCAGCATGTTCCTGGCGGTGAAGAACCCCCTGTTGTGATATTGGATCGCGAAGGACCACCCTCTAGCAAGTGAAGGACCACTTCTGAAGCCTCTTTGTCAAGTCGTTTCTTATCAGAAGAAAAGTTTCTTAATGTTGATTACTAAAGCTTATTGCTTAAGCATAAAAGCTTAAGCTCACGAATTCTAGCGTCGATGGTGGGAGGACGTACTGTAGGAAGATGACCTTGACGAAAAGCTGCCGTCGTCCTGCAACGAAATTTTCAAATACCTTAAGCTTTTTATTATAAAGCTTCAAAGTTTCAAGCCTTATTAAGGCTTAAAATTTCAATCCAAAACCTCCTACATAGCAGCTGTTCCTATTGCCATATTTTCAAACTGGCCTTCAATCTTCAGCAAGCCCGTGTTCGTACCTGCACTTTGACAGAGCCAATTTCCAGTAAACAGATTGCTATACACAGTCTACACAGACAAAGTATTCGTTGAAAGAAGGACATTATCAATTTTCGTACCCGCAAAAAGAAGAAAGATTTCAAAAAGTCTTATATTAAAAAAAAGCAAGCTTTGTAAATATAACCTTGAGCTACGCTCATCCCGCTAACAAGATTACAAGTGTTTCAGGTTGTTTGAAATTTTGCAGGATGTCCGATCAAAATATGGAAGATTTTATGGTCGAAGGTGATTTACCAAAACCAATGATGGAGCAAAAATTGGACCTAATTATGATGTATCTTCAAGAGGAACGAAGAGCACGTCAAACTTTGCAAGCTCAGGTGGCTACTCTTCAACGATCTACTGTCAATCAAGATGGACCACAACCTAAAGATGTTATACAACGTACGATCGATGCAACACTTGAAGCACAATCTATCATGAAAGAAACCAATATAAGTAAAAGAAATTTCAAATTCCGTACTTTTAATGGACTACGTGACGAAAAGATTATTCTCGCTTTTATCAGTTAGTTTGATGATTATTTCCATGAAGAACAGTATGTCGAAAAAGACAAACTCAAGTGTGTCACTAACCACTTAGTGGACAGAGCATCGTTATGGTAGACTGTAGTCCACAAAAGTATTCATTGTCCTACTACTTGGGAGGCTTTTCAAAAGAAATTTTTGCAAAATTTTCTTCCACCTCAATTCCATGAAAAAGCAATCAAACAGTGGGATCTTTTGCAACAAAGAGATTGTGACCTATTTCGCAATACACTGAGTGTTTCTAGAATTCCTTATTGCAACTTCGAATACTTGAAGATGTACTTGAGATAATCCACTGGTGCACAGATCGGATGCCGTAAGCGCGCGTAGTGAGCGTCAGAAGATCCCCAAGAACAAAACAACCCTACTTTTTTGCACACAAATCAATGTAGAAAGCTTGCACGACATGAACAAGAGACCAATTGGGTGCAATCTCCCCCCATGCCTTGTGTGAGCGCTCTACAAAGCATGTATTTCATATATTAATCATCTTCAAGCTCAAATAATAGCTCAAATTACAAAATAGCACTCTTTAGCTTTTGAGTTTGCTTTTGTGCCAAATAGAAATAAAGCTAATGGGCGACCAAGAAGTCAGGCGTACCCAAATACAATGTCCAAATACAAATATCTAAATCATGCGCCCATGCGCATACAAAAATAATAAATAAATGTCAAGCACCTTGATAAATAAGCGTGACAAAATATAGGTGCCGTGCCTAAGGTATGCGCCCATCAAAATATTGACGATAATTTGAATACACACTATCCTCCAATGCTTTCCACTGCCACCGCTGCTATCTCTACACATCAGCTGAAGCATTCACAATCGTTAGTAAAATAATACAATTAAACCGACAAAAGTGAATACCTGGCAGTCTTCAGCTACATAAATAAATTAATTGGTTAGAAATCAATTCCTAACCTTAATTTATCACGAGTGCACACTCTAAACTCATAAGTGTTTATTAATTTAAATATGTATTTTACATAATCACCCGCTATGGAATCACCCATGTACACATCAAATTAACAAAACGCTCGAAAAGGATAGGCGTCCCCATCGACTTCTCGCACAAAGAATCCACTTTGTGTATAAGCCCCGGTAATAAAATCTTACGGAATCCACCGTAAAACCTCACGAAATCCACCGTGTAATATGCCTCCTGGCATCATACCCCTGGGGTGGGATAGCAATTGACCTCAATTGCTATTAGCTCAATGTGGAGCTAACAGAGTGGGGAAAGCATTTAAGTCTCTAGCGTGCATCCATTGGGCCTCTTCAACAGGATGGTTTTTAAACTTGACCAAATATCTAGAATATCTACGGCCACTTCTAGTGGTCATAAAGTCAGTATCTATAATAGTTTCAGGCTCAAGGATTTCAGTCTCTTCATCTAGTAAAGGTGGGTTTTCATAGACAGGGTGTACAGGTAATTGGCCTCTAAAGGGTCGTAATAAACTAATATGAAAGGTGTTGTGGATTTTCCAATGTTGTGGTAGTTCTAGTTTAAATGCATTATCATTGATTTTGTGTATGATCTTGAATGGTCCATAGAATCTAGGTGCTAATTTCACAACTGGGTGTTTATCTATACTTTGTAATCTACGTTTTTCTATTTGTAACCAAACATAGTCATCAACTTTGAAATTCATAGCTTGTCTTTTCTTATTTGCTTTCTTTGTATATGATTGTTGGGCTTTGGCAATCATATATTTAACTTCATAAAAAATAGTAGCATGCATGTTAGCAATATCATCAGCAGTCTAAATTTTATTTGATAATGATGCAACAGGTGTAGATAATCTATAACCATAAATAACTTCAAATGGTGCTTTCTTTGTAGCTGTGTGTGGTGTATTGTTATATGCAAACTGAAGTAAATGTAAATGTGTATCCCATGTGTGTGGTTTTGAAATAGTGTAAGCATGTAAAAGATCTAAAATAGTACTGGTAGTAGCTTCTGTTTGACCATTTGTTTCAGGATGAAATGCAGATGAAAAATCAATCTTTGTTCCTAAGTTAGCAAACAAAGTAATCCAAAAATTATTACAAAATCTAGAATCACGATCAGAAATAATAACTTTTGGTAAACCATGATTAGTAAACACAGTTTTCAAAAACAATTGAGTTGCTTGAGATGCAGTTAAAGTTTTCTTGCATGGAATGAAATATGCTTGTTTGCTAAACCTGTCTACAACAGTCCAAATCATATCATGGTTAGCTTTAGTGTTAGGTAAACCAGTAATAAAATCCATTGAAATTTGTTCCCATGGTCGTGATGGAATAGATAATGGCATCAGTAAACCATACTGTTTACCATGGTGTCTTTTAACTCGTTGGCAAACTAAACATTCAGATACAAAGTTAGATACATCAATGTCCATATGTGGTCAATAAAAATCTTCAGTCAATGTACGCAAAGTAGATATAATACCTCTATGACCTTGATATGGAGGACAATGAATCTCATTCAAAACAAAAGATCTAAATGGAACTGTCACACATAATCTCTTTTCATAAAACATGAATCCATTATTATAAGACAGTGAATCAATAGGAATCCAATTATTTGCAACTAATTTATTCCAATCATCTTGAAAAGTAAGATCCTGATGATAGTATCTTTCATAGGGATAAGAGAGTCAAATGATATCACAGAAATATTATGAATTGTCGGTCTTCTACTTAAAGCATCGACTACAACATTCTCTTTTCCTGGTTGATATTGTATAAGGGGATGAAAACTTTGAATGAAAGCTCCCATTTAATATGTCGGTCAGATATTTGGGGTTAGTTAAGGAGATGTCTAATGCTTTGTTGGTCAGTTTTAATCATAAATTCAGAACCCATTAAGTAATGTTTCCATTGACGTAAAGCTTGTACTATAGCTAGCAATTCTTTATCATATGTAGAATATTTAAGTTCAGATGGTTTCAGTTTATAGCTAGAATAGGCTATGGGATGATTATCTTGCATAAGTACGGCTCCTATTCCAGATCCACTAGCATCAATAACTACTAAAAAGAATGGTCTATTGAAATCAGGTAGTTGTAATACAGGAGCATGGGTTAATGCATGTTTCAATAAATCAAAGGATTTTTGTTGATTATCAGACCAGTTATACACAATACCTTTCTTTAAAAGTTTAGTCAAAGGTAAAACAAGTAACGAAAATTTTCGCACAAACTTTCTGTAAAAACTAGCAAGACCTAGAAAAGAATGTAACTCATGCACATTTTTGGGTATGGGCCAATTTAAAATTGCTTCTATCTTTTTAGGATCAACCTTAATACCTTCTGATGAAACAATATGACCTAGATATTCAATTTCTGTTTGAAATAATTCACTCTTTTCTGGATTAGCATACAATTGATTATCTTTTAACAACTTGAAAACTAAAGACAGATGTTCATAATGCTCATTCTCATTTTTACTGAATACTAATACACAATGTTGACATTTCAGAAATATGCGATTCATCATGCGACTAAATGTAGCAGGTGCATTAGTTAGACCAAAAGGCATGACTAGAAATTGTGTTCTAAATGCAGTTTTGAATATATCAG